>NC_142613.1:40693785-40999585 GCF_059453375.1 Lepisosteus platostomus
GGAACTGAACTCAGGGCCCCAGTTCTGTGAGGCAGCAATGCTAGCCACTGCACCACCATGTCACCATATTACACCATATTATAGTTGTATAATAAAATATAAGATTCCAGCGGTCATAGTTTTTAAGGGGAATATAAATAACCATGAGCATAACTTTTTTTTTTAATGACATCACTTTAAATTAATGGCTTTTTATGGATATTTGGTGGACTATTTTTTCTGAATTCGTTTTCTAATATGCATTCTTAACGGTACTGTACTCTGTACATTTGAGTACAGGTATTTTGCAAATTGACTCAGTTAAGTAAATGTGGTCAATTGCAGATCAGGAGGAAGGCAGAGTCATCAGTCTTCTTTTCCTGTTACTGCTAAAAGCAAATGATAACAACACAGCACCATAGAATTATCTTCTCCATTTCCTGTACATTGAGCCTAAAAATATCACAACATATATAGAACTTAAAATGACTCTAATTCTTTTTAAATACAGATATCCCTCTCTTACAACATAATTCATATGTGTTCCTCCTTGTATTCTTGATTTAGCAAAACTCTAGATTTCCCCAAAGTGTATAATTTTGGTAATGACACAATCATTTCACACATATATTTCAAAGCATAGTTTCTCAAAATGTTTATGGCATTTTTCACCTAGCAACTGAGAAGTAGACTGCATGAAGAAATTTTACATATCTGGACACTGAACCCAGTTTGAAAGTAAATAACACTGTGGTACTTAAAAAGCTAGACATAATTTTATTTTTGGAGATTAGGAACTGCCATTACCAATAGGCAGTGAGGTGATGCTGGAATTGCATTAAAAAGTTAATAATGTTTGTGTGGTAATCAAGATGCATTTTTTAGGGGAGGTTGGAAAGGGAAATATCGTGTTATAGTAAAAGTCCTAGACTTTTTAAAAGTCTGCTTTAAGGTTATAGCAGGTGGAAGATCAGAGGAGTGTTTACACAGGGTTCTCATGTACTGCATATACAGACATTTTGTCATTTTCAGTTTCAGAGATGGGGGATTGGAATGCAGACATTGTACCGAGGCCTTTGTTTAGTCTGACTGTGATGCTGTAGATTGAAAATTCAGATATATAGATCTTTTGTCAGCCTGTATGAAGTAGCACAATTTTACCCAACATGAATAAAAGTCATTAATGCATGTCCAAAAAGATTATAACAAATAGAATAATTTGGGATGAATATAGACCAAACACTTGGGTAGATTTTAAGTGACAGGAGGAGATTATAGATCTATTTTACAGATTAAAGATTAAAGATCTAGAATGTATTTATCATCTGGCAAGTTTTACATAGAGGTTATTCTGATTTACTTCTAAAGGATTTCCTAAAGCTTTGGTAAATCAATGCAAAGTTTTTTCTAAGTTATGGAAACAACAACAACAACAACAACAACAATTATTATGTTGGGGATATAGCTCAGTGGTAGAGTGCATGCTTTGCATGCATGAGGTCCTGGGTTCAATCCCTCCCATCTCCAGTTTCTTTATATTTTCCATCAATTTCCCTATGGGATTAATAAAGTACTGTATTATCTATCTATTATTAAAGATTATGCTTTTATCCACTGATTTACATAGGCTACAAGTAACTGACTTACAACAGTACATGTAGGCTACAAGTAATTAACTTTTGCATACTTGCATAATTATTGGTCCCTATATACCTGAACTTTTGGGATCAATCTCAATCTCAATAAGTACCTTTCTCAAGGGTACAACTGTAGTATCCAAACATGTCTCTAAAGCCCTTATGACTGCTCTATAATGCAACACAACAGGAAACAAATGTTGGTTACACATCTAAACAATTATTAACCTGATGATTTTTTTAAATACAGTATCTCATTGTGTAGATGAATAACACTTTACCTTAATTGAATAGAGTAGAGTTTTACTCAAAGTAACCTTTCTTATTAAAATTACTTCATATCTGGTACAGTACACCTAACCTTGTTTATGAGTGGGTACTCTACAGTACAGTATATCTAGATCCATTATGAGTCGAACATATATCATGACGTTTGCACATTTTTTCTGTACTGTGATTACACTGATTTGGGAGTGAGATGGTAATGCAGGTTTAATGGATGCAGGAAGAATAAGATCATTTAATGTGTAGCTGTAAGTGTATTTTAAAAGGTAAATGGTAAAAGAAAAACACTATAGACATGATTACATTTACTGTATCTGAAATATGAACTGCTCTTTCACATTTGTTTGTGAAACAGGTAAGTGAT
Source organism: Lepisosteus platostomus (assembly GCF_059453375.1). Classification (NCBI taxonomy): domain Eukaryota; kingdom Metazoa; phylum Chordata; class Actinopteri; order Semionotiformes; family Lepisosteidae; genus Lepisosteus; species Lepisosteus platostomus. The sequence goes on from NC_142613.1 coordinate 40,696,051, forward strand.
GGGAAACTCATTTTAGGATTTGAGGAAAGATAGATGGATTACTAATTTTAAAATAAAATTGTTAAGATAATAAAGGATATAAGCTGATTTTGTTCCAGACTAATACATTGCTCAGAATACATTTGTGCCCCCTGTTCACCATTGTAAATGTGTGTGTATATATACTGTATGTACAGAATTTCACACATGATATGTATTTTATGACAATCCATTTATAAATGTACGTATAAAAGTATAAACACTATACAGTGTGTTCTATATATACTGGATTAGTTCCAGAAAGTATTATGCAGGTTTGACCTTGTGTTGATTTTCCCTGTGAGCAAATCTGCTAATATCTAGTGCAGTATTTGTTCATTTGAGAAAATGAGGATGCATGTCAATTTGTGCTTTAGTTTTCAAATTGTAAGTTCTCAGGTTTGGTAAGTTGTGCTCAATATATTATTATATGGTTTTCAGGATGTTAAATATAAGTTTAGTAAGTTTATGGAGGCATGGCTTTGCTTTAAGGTGTTGGCTAACGTTAGACATTTTGTAGTTTTAAAGTACAATGCATTTCTTTCACTTAAGGAAAATGAAAATGTTCTTGCAGTTGTATATTAAAGGTTACTGCTCATCTAAGTTGAAGTTGCTGCTGGAAGAGGTGTTAGTGGGACCAGCAGGGGGCGCTCACCATGAGGTCCATGTGGGTCCTAATGCCCCAGTATAGTAAAGGGGACACTATACTGTAAACAGGCTCCATCCTTCAGATGAGATGTAAAACTGAGGTCCTGACTCTCTGTGGTCATTAAAAATCCCAGGGCGTTTCTAGAAAAGAGTAGGGGTGTAACCCCAGTGTCTTGGCCAAATTTCCTATTGGTCCTTACCAATCATGGCCTCCTAATAATCCTTATCTATGAATTGGCTTCATTACTCTGCTATCCCTACTGATAGCTGATGTGTGGTGAGCGTTCTAGAGCACTATGGCTGCCGTTGCATCATCTAGGTGGATGCTCCACATTGGTGGTGGTGGAGGGGAGCCCCTATTACCTGTAAAGCTCTTTGAGTGGAGTGTCCAGAAAAGCACTATATAAGTGTAAGCAATTATTATTATTATAACTTCTAAAATAGCACAATGTTTTATAGGAATGTATTTCCCCTGATATATTTGATATATATTCTGCCCCAAGACGCTTAACAATGCAAGTGACCATATAGTACATGTGAATACAGAACAGAAAAGACCAGAAGACAACAGAGGAGAGGAACCAAAAACCACTAGGAGTCCAAGGTCAACTGGCTGCCCAACCCCTTTGGGCATGTTAATATTATACAACTAAAAAATAAATAAATGAATGAGGGTATTAATCCATCCATCATGTCTTCTGTATGTCAGTGCTCCATGCAGATCTCTGTAGACCAGCAAAATCCTCCTAAACGATAGCTATAGCCACAATGTCCCCCTTCGATCTATGGCACTGATGCCGCATCCAACTCAGATGGTGCCCAGTCAGGGAACACCATCCAGAAATGTGAGGAGGAGAATAAGATAGTTTGATCAGAACAGATGTATCTACCTGGTGGGCCAACATAGAGACACACAATGGCATGTACTGTACAGCAGCACCAGCAGCCATGGTTTCAGCAGGCTATAATATAAGATGTCAATAGGCTAGGCTGAAGTAATAGGTTTTCAGGCTGGATTTAAATACTGAGATTGACTAGGCATCCTGAATATGGGGTGGGAGACTGTTCCATAAGCTAGGGGCCCTGTAACTAAAGGTTTTACTACCAACTGTTTTTTTTTTATTAGTACTTGTTAAAGTTATTCTCCAGGCAGACTTACATCTATCCATCTACCCATTTTCTAGCTGCTTTATTCTTTATGGTTTATGATGGCTTTATTATATATTGTATGTACTGTTAAATAATCATCATCATCATCTCACTTTCAATAACAACTTATCAGATTAAGGGTTACAGTAGTGGGATGCAACTCCATCACAGGGCATACACAGACACAAATATGCACACACTCACACCAGGGTTTTCCCAGAAGCCAATGAATCTACCAGTATTTCTTAGGACTGTGGGGTGGAAATCACACAAACATGGTGAGAATATACTCTATAAACTGCACACAAATAGCACCACAGGAAATGAACCCAAGGCAGCAAAGCTAACTGCTGCACCACCTGGATGACTTACAGTACAAAATAGACAAATATATGTAACATTCAGAAAAAAGCATAATTTAATGCACTAATGTACAGTGAGATTGAGTAGGGAAAGAAATCAGAGTTTTCCAGGAAAGGTCTCCTCCCCTTACCCAGGTATCTGGTTTGTAGCATGTCCCATTCCATTTGTTGGTAGATTAATGCAAGAACAGAATTAATTAAAGAATTAATGAAAACAGGTCGTGTTCTTCTTTGGTTCTACCTGTTTCGTCATAAACAACATTATATATTGTTGAAGTATCATGTTATTCCTTACTAACGCCAAAACCTTAACACCTAACCTACCCTTAATCCTTATCACATAAATTCACATGCTGGTGTTTCAGAATTCCTTAATTTAAATACTACACTGCAGAAACCCATTAGACATGCAAATTAGAGTTTCTGTCATTTAACATAGTGATAAGACACATCTAAAACCTCATGGTGAAAGCCTAGGCTGAAACTGTAATAGGATCAATTCAATGGAGCAGAAAAAAGAAGAGTTTACTGTATACAGTATATACTGAGGTGTATTAAAATGCTATTGGTCTCAATACTTTTTTGTATACTTATTATTATGGTTTATAATATTCATACATCTGAAGAAGGCTCCACAGGTGAAATATTGTTTTTCTTATTTCTATTTACTTTTTTAATAATATTAACCTCTGCTTGTTTCTTTACATTTTGCATACTGACACAACTCCCCACTGTAGTCTCTGCAAGTGAATTTCTCAAATAATTTTACTAGTGAACACACCTTAATTAATCTGTAATTTCAAAGGTTTTCAAATGATTATTTAAAAAATTATATCTTACAAAACATCTTGATTTAATCTTGTATTTTATTTGATCAGTCTTACTTTAATGATAATAAAATTAATTACCTTCAAATTCACTCCTTAAATATAAGTGCCTGGAGACACTGAATAAACTTGCAGAAAATTCACATTTTTAAAATGATTTAAAAAACAACCAATAAGCCAAATGCAAAATAAATGATAGAAAGAGCTATAGTTAGTGCAATGTCTTAAAATTACATTTTAGTAATTGTTATTCCTGTACTAATTCCTGTTATTAATTTCCTTTAGGTATTAACTAATTTTATTTATTTTTTGCTAATGTATCTGCCACTGCAAATAAACGCAGGGAAAGTAACATGAAGTTGACTTGTGTTAATGTGTCCCTACAGTACATTGATTAATCTATAACATATTTTTGTAATTTTTCCAAGGAGTATCAAATAAAATAGCTTTGGATGTGATCCACTTAACTGTTATGTCCAAAAAATATATAATTCCTTTAAATGAAAGGAAAAACACTTAATCTTGCCTAATTAAAATCATCTCCACTATCTAAAACTAAGAATTGGACCATGTTTTGGTGGCTTTCACTTATTCAATATGTTTTGTATCAACAACTGGTGTGGCCTGGTCCGATTCCCTGCAAGATTATGTAACTCGTCCCAGTCTCTGACCTGGCAGAGTTGTTCAGTCAGAACAACTGGCTTCTGCAGCTCACAAGCCCTTTTTCTCTGGGTATTTTATTTTGTAGGCTTTTCACTGGTTTCTTGGAAATTTTCACAATGTAAATTCCATAATACTAATCTTTTCCTTGAATTGCTCGTGAGGAAAGGCACATAGAAAAGAGTGTTTTCTGCTCAGTGAAAAGAATTTGATGAGATACATCTTAGTAAATATTTAATATATCCTCTTTTTGGTGTTAAAGATTCTTTAACCACCAAAACTATTGGTAAACACCATGAATAACTTTTATCCTTCAGAGTTATATTTTAACATGTTGACCTGTTTGTGACCGCCTGTGAGAGAGACAAGTTTTATTCCTCAAAAATTATTTCCATAGTGAGGAGGGAAGGATGCTAACATGCATTGAGATTGGTAAAAAAAAGTTACCTGAACTTATATATAACTAAGTAAGGTTAAGGGCTAGGCTTAACTTTCATTTTGAATTTCATTGTGTTCCATCCTGTTTAAAAGCATTAAAAAGAAGAAACCAAATTCTGTGCTTGTCTGCAACCTGGCACAGACATGACAATGGTCTCTTGTTTGACAAATTAATCCCTCAGAGATATGATCAGTTTGAACAATCTTTCCTTTTTCACGGTGGTGGGGGAATAATTGTTATTTATAATCTTTATTGAAAATTTATATTATAAATAATAATTATAATTTATATGTTTTCTACTTAAGCCATTATAATACCTCTGCTCTTTTATTAATAAACTTTATTTTATATAGCGCATTTAAGGGTGGCTTCTCAAAGTGCTTTATAGAATGACAACAACAACAACAAAAAGATATACACAATAAGAGGAGACAGTAGCTAGGGGTACTGAATACGGTAGGAGCCAAGAGGTATAGTATATAACAGAACCAGTTAAGTAAAGACCCTTCTAAAGGCTTTGAATCTAGATTTGAAAGAGTTTAGGGAAGGTGACTCTCTGATATCCTTAGGGATAGAGTTCCAGAGTTTTGGGGCACAACAGGAGAAAGTCCTGTCACCCATAGAGTGTAGACGGGGTTGGGGGACAGATAGGAGACCAGATGTAGAAGAGTGAAGGTTGCGAGGTGGGAAGTAGGACAATAGTAGCTCAGACAGGTACTGAGGGCCAAGCCATGCAGAGCCTTGTACCCATAGGTGAGCATGAGGATTTTGAAGTGAACACAAAACCTGAGAGGAAGCCAGTGCAAGGACTCAGAATGTGATCACTTGTACTAGACCTGGTCAAAATTATGGCTGTCGAATTTTGGATAGTCTGGTGATATTTCAGAGGTGAAAGAATGACGTTTTGAAATTGTTGCACATGTGGGTTGAATGTCAAGCTTGAATCAATTTTGACTGAAGCTCAAGTATAATATCATCCACATATACAGTTACAGCATAGGCTTTACAAAGTTGATGTGAGGTGCCAATAATCATGACTTCAGTCTTGTCACAGTTTAGATGAAGAACATTTTGAGTCATCCATGTTTTTATGTCAGATATACAATTAGGGAGAATAGAGACAGCCACATCAGTGTCAGCATAGAAATGATAGGTGAGGTCATGTGATCCTAAAAGCTGACCAAGTGGAAACGTACAGTAAATGCTGAAAAGTAGGGGTCCCATTATCGAGCCCTGAGGAACATCAGACTTAACGGGTCCAATTTCAGAGCTAAATCTGCCAAGAGAGACAAATTGACAGTGATTAGTGAGGTAAGACTTGAACCATTTAAGAGCAATGTGAAAAACTCCAAACAGTCTCAAGACAAGAAAGTAGAATAACATGGTTAACAGTGTCAAAAACAGCACTGAGATGAAAAATGAGGATAGAAAGAGAACCAGAATCAGAAGCTAGAAGAAGATTGTTAATGACTTTAACCAGAGCAGAATATGTGCTGTGACCTTGTCAGAATCCAGATTGAAGGGGTTCAAGGAGGAAGTACAGTATTATCAAGTATCAAGGATCATCATTAAAACAGTTGTAATTCACATTTGGTTTCAATTTTGAAGTTTTCTTTACAATTTTATCCAATGACATTGCTTGATATTGTTTCAAAAAGAACCTTCTGATACTGTCACAATGAAACATGTAGGGTTTAGTCTCGAACAGAGATTTGGACTTTCTCATTTTCCATGGTAGACTCTTGAAACATCTTTTGCTCCAGGAAACTCCTACTTGGTAATTAAGCCATTGATAACAGACTCTATCACCAGCAGATGATGATGATGAAAATGATGATAATTGCTTACACTTAAATAGTGCTTTTCTGGATACTCAACTCAAAGCGCTTTATACTGTAGGTAATGGGGACTCCCCAGCTTCCTCCTGGATGATGCGACAGCAACCATAGTGCGCCAGAACGCTAAACACACATCAGCTAACAGTGGAGAGGAGAACAGAAAAATGAGGCCTATTCATAGGTGGGTATTAAGAGGACATGATTGGTAAAGGCCAATGGGAAATTTGGCAAGAATATTGGGATAACACCTTTACTTTCAAGAAACACCCTGTGGTTTAATGACTAGAGAGACATAACCTTGGTCTTACATTTCACACTAAGGACAGTGCCTTTTTTTATAGTGTCCATGTCACTATATTGGGGCATTAGAACCCACACAGACTGCAGGGTGAGCACCCCCTGCTGGCCCCTTTATTACCTCTTCCAGCAGCAAACTTTATTCGTTATTTCCCACAAGGTCTCCCAGCCAAGTACAGTACCAGCCAGGCTCACACCTGCTTAGCTTCAGTGGGCTGTCAGTTGTGAGTTGCAGGGTGATATGGCTGCTAGCAGATGTGTGATTTACCCATTAGTACAGCTGGAGGAGAGAGATGGTAAAGAATTGTAGTTAATGTGTAGATAAACTGGGTTTGTGGATATGCCTCTATTTTAATTAATGCGTTTAAACCATACTACATTAATAAGAATCAACTATCTTTTTTTGAGCTGTAAATAAAGTCTTATCAATTACATCATTTATGGAAAACTACACTTAAGCTTAGAAAGGCAAAAGAGAAACTCAGACAGACAGCATTAATCTGTTCTAAAAGAAAATATGGTCAACCAGCCTTTTCTGTTTAAAAATGTAATGCAAAAGAAAAAAAATCAGGAACTCAGGAAAATCTAGTGTCAAGGCTTCTTTGAAAACTATGATTCAGCTTTCATGAATTAGATATTTGCATAATGAAAGTCTTCATGTTTCAGGATTCCCTTTCCTATTAGGATTCTTTCTACTGGAAGAACAATGAATCCCCCATTAATCAGATGCAAAAGAAAGCAGTATTGGTCTGTTCACAGTAAGTAATATGCTTAAAATATTTTAAAAGAATCCTTAAAAAACAACCAATAATATTCTTGTGTATTTAATACAACAATACTATTCCATCTTAATATTGTTAAAGTCTACTTGCAGTACCTTTGTTAAATTTATATATGTTTCTGTGTTTATTGTAACATTAAATTTTCTACTTTTCAGCCACTTGGTCTAATTCCATGTTTTTGTGTCTCTTTGCTATATCATCCATAGCTGAGTTTAAATTTTGAACCTCTTCTATATTTTGTTTCAAAGAGCACTTTTTTGCAATTTTAAAATGATAGCCTGCTCTACTCGCTCTACTTGGAAACAATGTTTCTATCCTTAAATTTAATTAACCTCGTATCTTCTTACACTTAGAACAATTTTCTTTAATTCTGTAAATCACTGTAAATTACAGCATGTTAATGTGTGTTGGACTAAATGGTAGCCAAAGAACAGAAATCATGCAATGAAAACATTTTACAGGTGCGCTATTGAGAGTGTGCTCACATGTGGTAGTACAGTGTGGTTTGGCAGCAGCTCATTGTCCGAACAGAAGGTGTTACAGGGGGTGATCAGGTCAGCCCAGTCCATCATTGGAGTACAGCTCTCCTCTATTTCAGACATTTTTACAACTCAGTGTCTTCAGGAAGGCTGAAAGTACCGCGAAGGATACCAGTCATCCTGGTTTCTCATTTTTCTCCCCCCTTCCCTCTGGTAAGCGTTATAGGAGCATAAAGGCACGAACATCCAGATTCAGAGACCGTTTCTTCCCACAAACTGTCAATTTACTGAACTCTACCCCTACCACTGCCTCACACTAATGTTTTTTTTTTCTAAGATGTTATTTAACTTGTTGTTGTTGCTGTTCTGTGTTTACATTTTTGGTGTTTCTTTAATGTCTTTGTATTGGAGCATACTGTACATGCAAATACATGTTTCATTGCACTTGTGCATATGACAATAAACTGAACTGAACTAATATGTCACTAAAGAACGTTGACAAGATTTTGAATTGATCTACAGTACATCTGGAGCTTGAAGCAAGAAACTATCACATACCAATAGTATTAAAGTATAAAGACTTTATTTGTCTATAGATATACCATCCTTTGGGAAAAATATATTCATCTTCCCTTGTAGTGAGTAAAAATATAGATTTTCACCCATAAATCTTATAGAATCAGATGTTGGTCTTGGGAATATTTTTTTTCCTAAGTCATAACTTTATATTTTATGCATATTATTTAAGATTCATATTTATATTGTATATTTTATTATAAATTGGGGAAGGTTATATTATAAAATAAGTATATAATCAAATTAGACAAAAACAAAATAAGAAAAAGGTCTTGACTCATACTTGCTAAGTAAGCAAATTATAAAATGTAATGGTAAATTCACCCCCTAAGGGACTGTGGCACTGTGGCTAAGGATCTGGGGCTGTGGCTGGAAGGTTGCCAGTTCAAATCCTGTGGCCAGCAGAGGAATCCTACTCTATTGGGCCCCTGAGCAAGGCCCTTAATCCCAACTGCTCTAGGGGCGCTGTACAATGGCTGACCCTGTGCTCTGACCCCAAGCTTCTCTACCTGTTTGTGTCTCATGGAGAGATACAAAAAGATGAATCCCTAATGCAAGAAATTGTATATGGCTAATAAAGTGATCTTAACTTCAGAGAACACAGTGTATTACAGCATGTGATCTCTTTATTCGCTGACACAGCTTGGCAATACAAAATTATACTCATATAATCTAGACACAAAACAGCTTTAAAGGCAAGGGGGAACTTTCTATTAAACAAAAGTAACCTTCCCAGAACTGAGTCTGAGAACTCAGTCTGAGAACTCATGCACAGTCCAATATTCTCTTCTTTCTCTGACAATGGTGATGATTCTTCCCTTCTTATTTCCTTCCTTTTTCTTATGCTCCCTGAATTGTATTTATTCTTGCCTGGTTTATCCAATACCCATTCCATGAAGAATGTCCTAATACCCTTGCTAGGAATGGTCTAGTCAATGTTAAATATTTATGTTTTAAGATGGCTAACTAAACTATTTAGGAGATAATTAGTTTTGCCAGAGTTAACAATTAGTACCACAATTTTGATCATTTTAATCTCTTGCCATGTTTAGTTATTCAAGGACACAGAATAGCTGTGTAAACATTTAACACATTTTTTAGTCACAACTCAAAATGATAAATATATGTATATATTTGCGTATATATGTATATATTTGTAAATATTTGTATATATAAATATACTAATTTAAATTGAAGTTCAATTTAATGTTGTTTGTATCTATGGTTAAAGGTAAATGCTGTATTCTATATTATAATATTTCATTATTATGCACTAGAATGACTAGTTAAACAAAGGATCTTGATTTTTAATTAAATAAGATTGGGTACATTGGGTACCTGGATTGTTTAAGAATTAGTTCGTATTGGACAACGGTAATGTCATCTGACCAGTAACATAAATATGTCTAATTCCATTCTGCATGCATTGTGAACAATGATGGCATTTTAACTGTATTTCACACTGCAAAAAAAACAGATGGATTTTCATTTTCATGAAGACAATCTGTCAAATTGTTGGAATAATATCTGCTACAATCTACACCAAATTTGCAAAACAACAGTCTGTAAATACATTTTGTTCTTCACCTCTCATCTATTTTTCATTTTGAAATCATTTTGCTTGGAATTCATCTAATCATAATCTCAATATCATTATCACTGTAGCCTTATCCATTATTCATGTTTCCATTGTTGACTTACTGTTACTTTACAAGTCTGTTGTGTGCTTGAAAGTCAGATCATGAGAGTGCCTGCTTGCATGCTTCAGATTTTCAACAAGGACAAGGCATTGAGAGTCCCAGCTTTCTACCACCCTTGCATTACTGCAGTGCTGTAGAAGTTCAATACTATAAATCATCTTCCTCTTCGGTTATAGTAATTCCTCTTGTCTTATATTCCCTTTCTCACTCCTCACCTGAAAACTGAAAGATATTTTGATAGATTCTAGACGAAGGCCATTGCCAACTGACGTCTTCATCAGAGTAAATTGTATTTTTTAGCCTACAATGGGGGTACCTTGTGGGATATGAAATGGATACTAACTTAAGTACAGTGACGGTTATCTAATACTACTGTTCCTTTATTTTGAAAGTTTAAATTTTAGTGTGGAAATCTTATGAAGAACTGAGCATTTCATGAGACAAGCTTGTGGTCATTTTAGGTATCATTGTACCATTAAATTATCTCACAGAGTCTTGCATTTGTAGTATGTTTAGAATCCATAGCCCAAGGATTATTAAGCTGAAGTTCTATTTTAGCTACTTGAATGTTGTTTAAAACATCAGCAGATTTATATAATCAAATCACTAGATTATCTAAAGTACTGTAAGTGGTTTATTGAGTTTTCTTTCAAAAATGCAATACAATATATTTTGAATTTTTATAATTAAAAATGGTTGCAATGTTTTAAGAAGATGGAAAGAAACATTATCCCTTTAGCTCTATGGTCTTTTTTTAATAAGAGAGAAAGCATAATAATATTGGCAAAAAAATCCCATAACTGATTTACTGATTTACTAGAACTGAAACAAGTTTCTTTGGGTTGTTCAATTAAAGACCAAGGGCCAACTATGAAACTTAAATCAGGAACATTAACCATTGATCTACAAAAGAGGTAATGAAAGATTATAAAAGTGTTTTGGTAACAGCTGAACTGCTTCTTATAAACTATGCAGTATCACTTCATCTTCTGGGGGTACACAGAGACACCTGGCTTAGTTTTGTAAAGAAAGGGGTTTGTTCAAAACAGCGGGTGAAGTATTAGTCTAGTCTTCCTCACTCGCAGCTTTGTGCAAGTCCTAAATATAATGATGTTATATAAAAAGTGCAATGTCATAAGAATAGTTTATATATAATAAAGAACAAGTAACTAATAGGTTTATTCCATGCTCAAAAGAGATGAAAGAAAACACAATGTTTTGGCTGTGGAGCCTTCTTTAGGAGTTTATATACAGTGGTGTGAAAAAGTGTTTGCCCCCTTCCTTATTTCTTATTTATTTGCATGTTTGTCACACTGAAATGTTTCAGATCATCAAACAAATTGAAATATTAGACAAAGATAACACAAGTAAACACAAAATGCAGTTTTTAAATGAAGGTTTTTATTATTAAGGGAAAAAAAATCCAAACCTACATGGCCCTGTGTGAGAAAGTGATTGCCCCCCCTGTTAAAACATAAATCAACTGTGGTTTATCACATCTTTGGAAAGCTGAGTTCAATTTCTCTAGCCACACCCAGGCCTGATTACTGCCACACCTGTTCTCAATCAAGAAATCACTTAAATAGGACCTGCCTGACAAAGTGAAGTTCCTCAAGATCCTCAAAAGCTAGACATCATGCTGCAATCCAAAGAAATTCAGGAACAAATGAGAAACAGAGTAATTGAGATTTATCAGTCTGGAAAAGGTTATAAAGCCATTTCTAAAGCTTTGGGACTCCAGCGAACCACAGTGAGAGCCATTATCCACAAATGGCGAAAACATGGAACAGTGGTGAACCTTCCCAGGAGTGGCCGGCCGACCAAAATTACCCCAAGAGCGCAGCGACGACTCATCCAAAAAAACCCACAACAACATCCAAAGAACTGCAGGCTTCACTTGCCTCAGTTAAGGTCAGTGTTCATGACTCCACCATAAGAAAGAGACTGGGCAAAAATGGCCTGCATGGCAGAGTTCCAAGACTAAAACCACTGCTGAGCAAAAAGAACATAAAGGCTCATCTCAGTTTTGCCAGAAAACATCTTGATGATCCCCAAGACTTTTGGGAAAATACTCTGTGGACTGACGAGACAAAAGTTAAACTTTTTGAATGGTGTGTGTCCCATTACATCTGGCGTAAAAGTAACACAGCATTTCAGAAAAGGAACATCATACCAACAGTAGAATATGGTGGTGGTAGTGTGATGGTCTGGGGCTGTTTTGCTGCTTCAGGACCTGGAAGACTTGCTGTGGTAAATGGAACCATGAATTCTGCTGTCTACCAAAAAATCCTGAAGGAGAATGTCCAGCCATCTGTTCGTGACATCAAGCTGAAGCGCACTTGGGTTCTGCAGCAGGACAACGATCCAAAACACACCAGCAAGTCCACCTCTGAATGGCTTAAGAAAAACAAAATGAAGACTTTGGAGATGCCTAGTCAAAGTCCTGACCTGAATACGATTGAGATGTTGCGGCATGACCTTAAAAAAGCGGTTAAGGCTCGAAAACCCTCCAATGTGGCTGAATTACAACAATTCTGCAAAGATGAGTGGGCTGAAATTACTCCACAGCGCTGTAAAAAACTCATTCCCAGTTATCACAAACGCTTGATTGCAGTTGTTACTGCTAAGGGTGGCCCAACCAGTTATTAGGTTTAGGGGGCAATCACTTTCTCACACAGGGCCATGTAGGTTTGGATTTTTTTTTTCCCTTAATAATAAAAACCTTCATTTAAAAACTGCATTTTGTGTTTACTTGTGTTATCTTTGTCTAATATTTCAATTTGTTTGATGATCTGAAACATTTCAGTGTGACAAACATGCAAAAAAAAAGAAATCAGGAAGGGGACAAACACTTTTTCACACCACTGTATAATATATAATAGTTTAATAATAATAATTCATTTTTTTACACAATGCAATACAGGAGACTCAAGGATTAAACTAATTGGTAGGTTTCATTCTGTTTTAGTACTAAGAATAATGATTAGAAAGGAACAAGTAAAGGTTAATTTCATGCTGAAAAGTAGAAAGAACACCAGTTCTTTCAGTTGTCAAGCTTTCTTCGGGTGGATGTGTGAGGGGGGTATATAAAGGTTAATAAAATGGTATATAAAGGGATATAAAAGGCTTGTAAATTGTAGTAACCACACTTAAATGCTATTTTTTAATATCAGGATTAGGTTCCTAATGTCTGTCCAGATATACAGTTCATTTCATAGGATTTCAGGTTCCAGCACCCAAGAATTTTAATCAAGTATTTTGGATTTAACAGTGTACAGAAAAGGATGTAGCCCCTGTCTTGAAGAAATAAAAAAACAAAGACTTTTCTGAAAATCTTTCTAGGATGATGGAAAATCAAAAAGCATTTTGGTGGTAATGCTGTCATTAAAGAAACTACAAGGACTCATAAGGGTTAACATAGTAAGTCAATTTGAAAAGATGAATTGATTGTCTCTTTCTGAATTTTGTTTAATTTATCTCAGGAGCCAAATTGTGATTTGATTAGTTAGAGGGATGATGATGGACAAACAGGGGTGAGATGAAGAGTCAAATTAGAAAAAGGCGGGAGTGAATTCAGAGTACTTAATGAAACCAAAGAAAGAAAAGGTATTCTAAGAAAAAGTGGGCTATCAAAAGAGTAAAAAATGTAACCATTTATGAAAGTGGAGATGGGAAATATGCAAATATCTAATGTGGAAGGTAGGTTTTGTGGGGAGCAGAACTTTTGGAGCACTGGAAGCCTTTTAAGCCTTTATACTATATTGAGGAACAAATAGCATTGGGGAAAACTGTTTCAGGCTGTGCAAGTGAAATAGAGTACATTAGGAGCCAAGCTTTTTAGAACTTCTTATTTCTGATGGAGCTATAAGTGAAATAAATTGCCGTTTAAAGGATTATGAGGTCTAAACAGGATGGAAATACTGTTGGATTTACACACAGGGGATTAAGAGCTTTCTAGAAAATTAAGAGCTAATTTTTGGAGTCAAAATTACAAAGCGACTCTGACTTAGTAATTTTGTGACATGCAAGGTAGAAAATCATACTTTTCTGTCAATACAGTATGTACTGTACTACTATACGATATCAAAATGAGTGAGAAAAGTTTTTAATTAATTGGAAACAAACAATTGGGGCACATGTGTGAACAGAAGGGGAAAAGCAGGAGAGTTTGGTGAATTGGGACAATCAGAGTAGCTTCCCGAACAATAACATCTGAGGGGACAGCAATGGTGAAGAGCCAAGGATGTTTGAGAGATAATAAACAGTGACTCGTTCTGATACTGGGGAGACAACTGTCATCAGAATGCCTGGAAAGTTCTACTGTAATGACATGCAAATACATGTAATTAAAGTGGCAGAGCGGTGAAAGCAGTTGAGTTGCAACTGAGTTCCTTTCACTGAGTGGGGAATTACTGAAGGAGAATATACAAAGGGAAATGTGACATTGTTTTAAATTAGTGAAGAAAGCAAAAAGGAGAGGTGATCAATCACAATGCACAGGACTTGCAGAGAGGTGGACGAGCTGATGGTCTTGTAGAGGATGCAAGAAATCACAGCTCCGTTCGGTGAAGGTTTGAAATGACTTTTAATTCATAATGAAAAGGGCAATTTCTGTTGAAATTTCAAAGACACATGCAAGGTGAATAGAAAGAGTTTTACAAGAAGTTTTATAGACTGAGTACAACTAGATTAGATTAGAAGTTACATATGCATTAGAACAATGCAAAATACATGGCACAATGGCTATTTCTTATAATGCTATCCCCATCTTTCAATTATTTCCAAAATTACATATACTGTATAACAGTGTCTAAAATGCACTCAGGTCAGGGTCAGGAATGAACCCAGGTCAAGTTATATTTTCCTCAGAGAGGAAACTGGAAGTACTTTAGGTAGAGACCAAATAGAGGAAACCTTAGAGGAAGAGATGTCCACAGTGAGGAAATTGCTCTTGAGATGCAGCACAAAGGGAATTCTCTTGTTAGCTGTTAAGCAGCAACCAGTAGAAAGCCTGGAGAGATACAAAGAGAAAAGCTTAGGAGTGTGTTTAGAAAAGGTGAACACTTAACATGAAAGACCCTCCTACAACAGGGCAAAAGTATCTTGACAATAACGGAAGGGTGAAAGAACAGAATCTTAGGGTGATAAAGGGACCTGGAGTTACTGTATCTGCTGGTGGGCACTACAACATTTGCCAGGTCGGTGATATATACTGTGGATACACTAACCTGTTTAAATTGGAATACTGAGCAATAGTTAGGCTGAGCTCTGGACTAAGGGGTTATGGGTGCAAATATTTGTGGGATACTGTTGTTGGACCCTTGAATAAGATATATACAGACTCATGTTTCAATATGACTGATATCTTCCATTGCCATTGTGACCAGTCTAACAATTTCAACTGTATCATGAAAACCATGTGATCTGAGAGAAATCAATTTTCTGTGTGGGTAATTGGTAATTTTCACATTTCTTAAGGTAATGTTTCATATTAAGATAGATTTTGGAAAAATAGTTTCACTTTTTTCAACAGGATTTGTCATACAGTTAGTCAATTTTAATAACATTTCATTTAAGATTTTTAATTCAAAGACCTAATTAGTGGAGGCAAGAGAATAAAGGCAATGTCGGAAAACTGGATATGGTCAAAACCATAGTGCTTACATTGGTCATAATTAACGTCTTTCTTTTACACGGGACCAAGCCATCCTGACAGACATATTTTGCAATAGTGTGGTGTTTACTACATACGCTGTACGCTGGACTAATAAATTCATGTGTGGTCAGTATCTGGATGATTCATGCTTTCTGGCATTCTGATTAATAACAAAACTTGACAGCTGATGAATAATGACAAACACATGAAAAGAAATACCTTGTGATAAAATAAATGCCTTCCACCCATTAATGCAGGAGGCAGGGTATTTTAGAATGATTATATTGCTACGTTGATGCATACTGTATGCAGAAAAGAAATCTGTTAAATTAAAAAGAATATTCTAACTTAAACCTACTATCTGTTCTACTGTATGTTTTTAGTTAAAGGTTTTATATTTTATTTTTATTTGTTTTAAATGTAGAATTTTAAAAATAATATTAAATAAAGTCATGTGAAAATCACATAAATTTAAAAAGACTGGACTTGTGCAGCAACTGCCAAATACTGTTTTTAGTTTTAAAATTGCTAGATCTGAGACTGGATTAAAACCATATGTAGCTTTAGTTCCTTATTAATTTTATGTTTACCATTGTGCTACTAGGAAATGTTTACCATTTCACTTCTAGGAAAATAGTGGAGACAGAAAAAAACATAAGTCTCATGAAAAACTAAATAAATTAGTTTTTCTTTTTTAAGCATTTTATTTTTCCTGTCAGTGAACTGTTTTAAAATATGCATAATTATTATTAACCTTTTAATCTAAAACAGAATAAGTCTGTAGTTTGTTTTTTCACATTGTTCTTAGAAAAGCAAAAGTTTTTTTTTTCTATCACCAACTATAATAAAGGTTAGTTTTCAAAAATGTGCTATATGTTTCTGAAATCTATTATTTCTGTATATGGGTTAAAAGTCATAAAGTATTTGCAAACCTCATGTTTTTTTTCACATTGTGGTATTAGCTGTCTGTCTGTTATGGCAAATTTTGTATAACAGAAAGTTAAGTGCATACTTAAATGTAAATGGTAGTGATATTAATTCTCCAGATCTTTAGAATACCAAATGTACTTACATTGCTAAATCTTTAATCTATCCCATATAATCCAGTTTATTGAATAAACAAGATGATTCTTTAATCTATCCCATATACTGTTTAACAAAATTATTTTAACATTTTAACTCGGACAAAAGACCAAATTATTTTGATTAGCCTTCCATATCAGGACTCTATAAAGGTGTCAAACCTACTCAAGTGAAAAATGCTTGGGTTATTTTTTAGTCCAAATGTTGCATCTGAAGCTCACATTTGCAATGTTGTGAAAGTATTTTTTCTCATCTTTGACATGTTCAGAACACAGCTGGGAAAAAAAGCATAAGCATGTACTGTACTGTACATCCATTCATCCATTTTCTAACCTCTTTATCCAATACAGGGATAAGTCATGGAGGAGTTGGATCCTATCCCAGCAAGCAATGGGCAAACACTCTATATGGAAAGTCAGTCCTTTGCAGGACACACAAACTAGACACAGATGCTCACACCAGAACCAATTTTCCCAGAAGCAAATTAACTCATTTGGACTTTGGACTGTGGATGGAAACTGGAGCATAAACATGGATAAAACATACAAACTCCACATAGATAGCTCCCCAAGAATTTATCCTAGTGCAGCAGTAGTCTCCGATTGAAGTGGATTAAATACTTTTCACGTTTCTTTTTACTTACATTTACTTTTGCTTACTTAGAAGATAATTTAATTTGTTAAGACGTAACTATGTGAGTAATTTTTCTATGTGTAGTTACTCATCAACTGTCAGTATTATATAAATTGCATAAATACTGTATAATACTATCAGCATAAATATACATTAAATAAACATAGCATCATTATTAAGCCTTACAATTTTTATTTCAATAATGAGTCTGGTCATACATCTTTGTTTTTTCAACCTGCAGCAAGTTGTATGATCACTGTATGTAAATGAGAATTTACTGTACAGTACCTATACAAAAATGACACGCACTTTTCAAAGTAACCCATTTTGTGGCCTAACAGCCTGAACTCAAGATAGGTCAATTAACACACAACCTCCGAGTGAAAAACAAATACTCAAAAATTCTGAAGTAATTACAAATGAGAACCTGGAAGTCAAGGAGATAAGCCCTCTTCTTACTTTAAATTCTAAAAATTATAATTACAAACTCTGAGGAAGTATTGACTTCACCTCTTATTAACCTAGAAATACTGTATACTGTAGATTAATGAGAAAAATGGGTGCCAAAAGACATTTTATTAGTGTTAGTAATATGGGAATGTGACATTAATTTTAATCCAGTGGGGAACTGTGTCAGCACATGTTTATTGCAAATGAACAAGTAAATGTTTCCAAACTGAAAAGCAGAAAAAACATATTTCATTCATTTTCTTCTTTCTTAATTAACACAGCATTTTCCTTTATTAATCCCATCCCTAATCTGTTGCAATCTGGACTCTTCTCTCTTCAATGTTAAATCACATGGATCTTAGACATGAAACAGAACATTGTTTCTACAGCTTTGCTGCTACAAACAGTAAATTAGTGTATACATCCAGGCTCTAGAACTGGTTGCCCACTGGCCACATGTGACCTACTGTATAAGGGATACCTCAGTTCACAGACAATCAAATGATGGTGGGAGGTGGGATGTGAAAAATGAACTCATGAGTAAATTGTGAGTAAATCAGAAGTGTAAAAACATCAATATATAAGTGACATTACTCTCCCTGTCATAATTATTTTCACCACTCCAATGTAAATTACCAAATAAATGAATGAATTATTACTAGTACATTATGAATGTCAACAAATACTGTAGAAGACAGGAAACAATATTAGCATAATATTTCTAATTCAGTTTTCAGCACTGATTTCAAAATCAACTGCTTTTAGTGGGAAACAAAATGTTCAACAAAAATTCCGTAAGCTTTCTTATAAAAGAGATTATCTTTTTCTTATCTTTTCCCCTAGTACTGCCCCTGGAATTCATGTGATTGCTATATAACTAAAATGATGCATCCCCTTTTCTTATTGTTGCTTCCCAACAATATAGGAAATATGATACTAAAGCTCCACTGTGCAAGCTGTTTACAAACACAGCATAATATATATTACCAGAATAATTTGCAGACAATCAGCACTACAATGTCTCCTGCTCCCCCCTCCCATGAGATCATGATTCAGAAAAATAAAACAACTAAACATTAAGAAAATGCAACATCTGTCTTCAACAAGGCGATGATGATTACATCATTCTCAATGTTTTCATTTTCAGAAGATAGAAACATTAACTGTTATGTGGTGTTAGTGATTAGCTAGGACGTTCTTAAAGATTACAGCAGCTTTGGTTTATTATTTTATAATTATAAATGTTGTGAGAGCCAAACCTGCTCAGTGTAATTTAGCATAGATTAAAATGGCATGTTGATGGAACAGCTAGTACTACTTCCTTACATTTTTGGTTCCTCGGTTTGATTACAAACCATATTGCTGTGTGTGTGGTTTATACATTCTCCCCATGTTTTTGTAGACTTTTGCCAGGTGCTTTCATTTCCTTCCACCTTCGAGACATGCTGACTGGGTTAACAGTTGTCTGTAAATTAGTGCCATGAGATGGGCTTGTCTGGGGTGTAGTCCTGCCCTTCACCTTACAAAGACATTTTGGAAATTGTAAAATAACTTCCACGTAAATAGGAGCTTGTACAACTATTTGCTCATAAGATGGATCTTTGGATTTTTATTTGCAAAACATATTAGAAGCAAAGATTCACTGTTCAAGCACCTCCAGCTATTTTCAATACAACATCAAGGACAAGGTTCTTCAAATAAAGTTAGACACTTTTATTTGTGACCATAAAAGGAAAACAATGCAGACGCCGTATTTAAAATATGTACACCTGGACAACATGCTCTAAAATTACTGCTTATGTTTTGAATAGATTCTTAGGAGACAATATTAGCAACATGATGGTGAAACACATGATGACTTTTCTGACTTCTGCATTATCAGATGACTTGAGCTGTCCAACATATGTATATTTTCATGGAGATTGTTGTCAAATGACA
Organism: Lepisosteus platostomus; assembly: GCF_059453375.1. Lineage (NCBI taxonomy): Eukaryota > Metazoa > Chordata > Actinopteri > Semionotiformes > Lepisosteidae > Lepisosteus > Lepisosteus platostomus. The sequence continues at coordinate 40,715,586 of NC_142613.1, forward strand.
GGTTTCTCTGTCTTGAGCCATGGCGTGCAAATCGTTTAATCTGGGGTAAGGACAGCCATACAGTATGTACTAAAAAAGATTTTACAATACAAAAAATGTTAATTGTTTGAGATGAAATGAGCATTTATTTTTATAATACATAAATGGAATGTAAAACAAAAGTTCAGGAGGAGGTCAAACCCTAATCACGTCCACCTACCAATGTACCATGCTTACTTTCTTGCATGTTTTTTTAACATTTGGTGTTTGATCCCACCAGAAACAGAACTTATCATGCAATGTTACATGCTTCAGTATTTATTTTCTGCCTGCTTGAAAGAAACCAAACTTGAGCACTTTGTCTGTCTCAAAAAGACACAGAACTCCAGCCTTTGGAAAGTAAAACAAATCCCAGTACTACCTTCTTGCAGATCTCCAGCAGTCAATATTGCCACACTCACTGCCAACAATCTCTATCCAGCTGCAGCAGCCCACTCACAACTTTCACAAAGTCAGCCGAGTCCACTCCCAAGGCCCCCGTTTCTCTCACTCTGTTCACTTTTTCTTTCATTGTCAGGATTTCGTTCCACGCACCTAAGGCTCCAGAATTCTCTCATCTGTTCCTTTCCCCTTTCTACCTCCTTACCCTATCCAGATTAGCCTGCCTGGCCACTGATGCTTGCTTCACCCCAAAATGGGTTGCATGTCAATCCATGTATAGCCTGAATGCTTCTTTCACAAACCTCACCACCCTACCTGGTGCCAGGTCTCACTCCCCCACCCTCCATTCCTTGCTGACATTCAAGCTGATGCAGTGTTTGCTCCTTCCTGCAGTTGAAAAACATCTGGCTTACCAGAGATGCAGTCATATCTGCCCTTCTTTTCTGCCTCCCTTGATGAAGTCATACCTCTGTGTACCTCTGTCATAGCTCCAGTGTAACCATGCTTCCAGGGCCAGTCCCCTCTGGACTACCTACTGTATGTATGATTTCTCCTAGTTGCTGATGCTTACAGGCCCCCTCTTTTGACCAAATACATTGCGTCTGTTAGCATTAGATTCAGGCATCTCATTCAACCTTTGCCTTTCCTGGTGTCCATTTTTCAAACGTTTTTTTTCTCCACCTCCTCATCTGGATTCACCCAGACCTCTTTACTCTCATTGGTTGATTCCTGCCTCTCTTCTCTGCAGCACTTATTTTCCCTGCTCCACAGGAATCCACCAGTGCACAGATGCTTACTTTCCCTGGCCCCCTTTCTTACTCAGGATTACCTCATTGGTTATTGTACTACCTATCTTCACCTTTCATCTGTGCTACATAATAGTCGACCAGTTCAAATACGATTAAACGGTTAGCTCGCTTTTATATAATCACCAATGCCCTTATATTTTAACATGTTCATGATTCTAACATTTTGCATTATCTTGCCATAGTCAAACCAGTTCCTTTTTGCTCTCATTTCTCACTGCAAGACTATATACATCATTCATAGGTTTCACTTCACTTCACACCTTGATTCTTCTATAAAATCTCTCCATCATCATGATAAACTGGATACTAGCTGTTGTTGAAATAAAGGTCTTGCTTCTTTAGCAATGCAATGGTGTCACTATTCTATATGCTAAAAAATCAGAAATTCTACAGCATTTTAGAAGACATATTTTGTATCTCTTTCTATATGGTGTGTCATTTTTTGGGATCACTTCTCCAGAGTATTGCACCCACTTATTTATTAATTTAAATCAGTCACCAGAAACATTTGTTTCAAACCTCCCAATTTCTTCAATCCATTACATTAACAGAACAGCATGTCTTCAACTTTTAACTTGCCCTGGTCAATTTCAGAAACCTTCCTTCTGAGGTGTTCTGATATTGTATTTCCCTTTTATGTATTCCATCTCCTATCATAATCCTTATTCATATTCATATTCACATTCTATCTATAAGGATGAGCTGTCATTCTCCTGACAGAGAGAGTTCTCCAGTAGAGTTACCCCCAACAAAGCTCTGTAGTCAACTTGTGTCCCTTTTCAGTCTTAAAAAAGGTTTGACTGAACTACTGAAATCTAAATTATATGCACCAGATATTTTATTTTCACCTCTGATTGATCCAAAAAAGAGAAAATCATAAATTAATGACAATGCTGGTACGAGCATGAATTGACAAATCTATTAAAACTAGGAAAAGATAATGTTAACTTTTATTGAGAGAGTCAAACAATGATTTATGTGCAATTTAGATGTATATTACAAATGACAAAATAATACGAATATCTGACTGCATTAAAATTGAATTAACAATCCAAACTAATCTACAATAAAATATGGGTGTTGAAGGATTTCTGATTTATTCTGGTTACTCATAATAACTTTGAAAAACTGTCTAAAAATGGAAACACAAAGGACATTTTTGTTCAGAGACAATAGTATAAATCAGAGATTATAATCTGACTAAATATTCTTGTAATATTCAAATGTACCAGAACAATTTTACTTAAAGAGTACAACATGCTGAGATAGTTAATCACATTTCTACAACATTTTATTGAGTTAAATGTGGAACTGATCAGATGGTCTGTTATTTTCCAAGGTGCCTCTTTCAATGGTTACTGTAATATATATGTGCATGGTTAATACAAGGAGAAACACCCGTTAAATTAGCATTCTGATAAATACTAGGTGCCATTGATACACTGCAGGAGTTTAAATTGTTCATCAAGTGTAATGCTACCAAAACATTTTGATAACACTTCTCTCAAACACTAGTATGACAGCTGTTACCTTTATATTGAAATAGCAATAACCCTACAACGTTTTTTTAAAAGACTAAAACAACCTAATCTTCCTAAATGTTAGCAAAATAACAATATTCACAGAATTATTCCTGATACAAAAATGGAGATTTATTGAAAAAAAAAATTGTCAATGAAAGGTTCGGCAGGTGAAAGTCACCTGAGATCAAAAACTGTTCAATCTGCGTTTTATATTCAGTACTGGATATAAACTAAAAATACATTGTTGTATCTCACTGGCCTTTGGCACCCTATTTCAGGGCAAAAATCTAATGTGTCAAGGTGTCACATAATTTTAGTGTTTTGTGGAACTAGAACTCTTAGTTTTTTTTTATGAAGGACACAAATCAATGAAATAATCACAAACAGAAATTGTTCCTTCGGGTCTGCACAACTCTTATGTCCCATTGAAGGCACGTGATACTTTGACAATTCGTCTTTGTGAAAATGAAATGAAAAATTCTCACGCGAATGCACACTTCATGCCCAGTCATTTGTAACACTTTCTTCTTTAAGAAAACCCATTAATTCTTAAGCATCAGTTCACCAATCATTAGTTATCACAAGTCCAAATGAATTTTTGGTCACTAGCACATCTAGGTGGTTTTAACATATCCAGTACTGACAATACTATTGTGTTCCAATTCCCCCAGAGAAATTGGACTGTGCCATTGCGCTATGATAGCTCCCTAGCAGCTTCTCCTTCCCCACTTCGCCTTAAATAAGGGGCACATCCCTAACTTTTCTTCTTCATTTGCATCACATGGCAAAGCTACACTCCGATTTTCTCTCTCTACATCCAGTCTTTCTCCCCCCTTATCTCACCTAAGTGAATATCACACTCCTGTAATCTAAAGGACAATAAACCCTTTGGCTTGTGAATCATTTTACCTGCCTTCTACCTAGTGTGTGTCAACATCCTCCACAAAACTGGGTTTCACACAAAGTCTTAAATCACTTAATTTGACTAAATACAATGTTTTTTAAATAACCTATACTGTATATACCAAAAAAAAATTAAGAAACCCTTTACACCTAGGATACTCTACTATGACTGGATTTGCACACAACTACTGTAAGTAATAGATATAGAGCCTACTCATACTATTAGACATAATTATGAAAGCAAAGAAAAAAGTGGTTATAACATGAAATATGTAAAAATACAATGTTTACCATTAGACTATTACTGTATAAATTATATTGACATTGTATTATGCTCCTTTTGAATATTAATTTATACATGATAGATGATGATCCAGTACAGATCTTGTGAGTAATGTTACAGAAGACAGTGATTGTTCAGGACAAAAAAAAAACAAAAGGCTGGAATGGGCAATAGAGATGAAAAAGTTGCATGAGCATACCTAAATAAACATGGTGAAGTCTAAATTGTGCAGAAATCATGAGCAGCGGTTATTTTAAAGGCAGACAGGAAAGTAGTATAATATTGAGTTTACAACAGCCAGAATGAAACATGGGGCAAACAAAATAAAGGCCACTGAGGCTCTTCATCTCAGCCAACAGTTTTGGGAATTTACATAAAATCAATAATACCAAAGGAAGACAGATAAAAATATATTTTCTGATCTACCATGCCATTCCATCTGTAATGAATCACACAGGGCAATGATTCAATCATTCAATACACAAAATGTTTGATTTAATTTGGAATTTTGATTCAAAATTCACAGGCAATGTGGTGTGGAGTACAAAAAGGTGTTAGGAACATTAAGAAAGATGCATTGGCCTGCACAAAGTCCTGATATGAACATCACAGGTACTATAAGGATACATGCATGCTGCAAATGTCAACCAAGGAAAATGGATTGAATTTGGGAAGCATTACGGGGTTCTTGCAACACCACTCACAGTCTCCCTGTGACATACTCTACAGTCGCATGAAAAACATGTCAAACTCCATATATTGAAAAGATTCTGCTTACCAAATGCCCTTTTACTGAACAATAAATTAATTTGACTTCACATTATTTCTGTAATAATATGTTGTGTATTCATTAATATTGTGAAGATGTTAATTTCCTTGAAATAGTGCAGCATTAAAGAACTTTTTCTACCTTTGTTTTCATAATTATCTACAGTGTACTGTACATCAGGCTTGAACAATTTTGACAGTCGAGCATTCACGGAAATGGTCTGGGGTGTCAAAAAAGCAGCTTTGAGGTATTTTAATGTGCTTTGAGAAATATCTCCAAATAACTTATAGAATGGAATTTTCTTACAGTTTGCCAGTTATTTTTCAACTCCTCACCAAATTATTTTATTCTGTTACCTTACTGAAATTTAGACAAATAAAACACAGCTGCACTATGAGACAAAACCAATAAACAGCTGACAAATAATGTCTGGCAAAGAAAGGCCAGGCATATCTGCTAGTTTAGGAACCAGAAGATAAAATGGGAAAAAATACAATCAAATAATGGAAATAAAGGCACTCTGTAACTGGGTGTATGAACAATTTATTGTGTAACGCTTTGTTATGGCTTCCTGTTGTCAAAACCAAACAGTATGGGTGAGTTCAAAGATATAAAGCCTGCATGACCTTACAAGACTTGAAAGAAGAAAGAATAAATGGCACTACATTCTGAAAGGAAAAAAAAAGGAAATACAGGATCTGCAGATTATCACATAAACAGCTCTTTTGCTCATTGGAAATTCAGTTTTATCTCTACTGCTGACCATAAGATTCCCACAGGGTGACAGCCACATTAAGATTCTGTTCTCTATACAACATACTATAATGCTGGCTTTCAGAAGGATGTCCAGGAGTCTGCAACGACTCATAAACAGTCAAAATCATCAGTGAGTTTTGTTACTTATAATGGGTTTTATTATATACTGGCACTTTGGGCAATGTTTCCAGGGGTGGCTGTTTCAGATTGTTAACTTTAAAAACTTATAACAGACTTTATAACTAATTTAAATAATAATATTTAAATAAAACTATCATTGACAGATAATATACTGTAGATTATTACATTTAACAAATTAGTGAATAATCAGGTTTCAGAGACAAGAAGCCAGTATTTGTTTACAGCATTTCTTCAGTAGCCACATACTGTACTGTAATTATCATAATCACCAACTTCACCTGCTGTATAAGCAAAAATGTGAACCCCAAGGTCTCTATGCCAGTTGAAGAAAAAAGTAATATGACAGTCTAAAAGTCTCCTGAAAGGCAGTTATATTAACATGCCTTAAATTTAAGTCAGAACACAATTTTACAGCACTATGTACTAAGAAAAGCAATTTAAGAACAGTAGCTGTTAAGAGTGGAGTGCTAATAAAAATTGACATTTATGAATATGTTGCTTGAAGTTTCTATTCCAAATCATCCCTTTCACTTTGCCTTGTGGCAAAGTGAAAGGCAAAGTCAGAACATAGAGATAATACAGACATCAGGATACATTGAAAACAGCAGTGTTGACATGGAAGGGAACAATACTGTATATGATGATCATTTCCTTTGGGTCTATCATTTTAAAATTCAAATGATTAACAGGAGTATGACACTAAGGGGAACCAGTTCATTGCTCTCTTTAAGGATCCAAAAAGAAATACAGAAATGTTCAGAACAAGAATCTAAGAACAATTACAGAAATATTGAACTAAAATGGAAGGGGAAAGTAGTCAAAGCAAAACCAAATGGAAGCTGCCCATCAAAGATAAAGGAAGAACAAAGTGGAACCAAAACAAAAGACCAGGTAATTAAATCCCAGTACCTAAATGCAAGGAGTATTTGAAATACATATAATGAAAATAAGACATAAGTTAAATAGTGGGCAATTATGACTGAAAACTATAGAGATGAATATAACCTCAATGGACCCAAACTGTTGATAGAAACTATAGATGAGGGGAAAATGTACTGTAGCACTATACAGTATATCAAAAAGAGTATTCAGGTTCAGGAACTAAATATAAGGAATCAAGAGTCCTGGAATCTATAATGGTCACTTATCAAAAACATTTTAAAGAGTATATACTCACAAATGCAGATGTTGATTATAATTCAACTATACAATGACATTTAGAACTTATATGACCTGAAGGAGTCACAGCGTTATGACAGAGTTTAACTTTTCCACACAGACTAATAAAACCTATAGGAATGTCAAAATAAAGCTGAAACACAGATTTTAAAAATACTGTATGTTAGAAAAGTCAAGAGAGATAAAAAATGAATTTTGACACAGAGGCCAAAATTAATCACATAAATAAAAATATAAATAACACTATAAGCAGCAAATTAAATTTAAACTGTTCATGCCCCAAGGCTGTATAATACAAGCCTTCAGGTTGAGGACATTCTTCTGTGCTGCCACACAGACTTCTATACTGCAACACCACCTGCTGACCTACAATTCAAGCCAGAGGGCTAAAGACTCAAGCTGCTACAGTATGAAAACTCTACATAATGTAGCATTGGGCTTCCATCCTAGCTGCCTGGGCTCAGATACCTGTACTCTGCTGCTGCTATGCCAGAACTAAAGCCGGCAATTTGAATAGTTAAGTATAAAGTTCATTTTGACTTCAGACTTCTGCTGGTGTGTATCTTTGGTCGATGACGCCCCTAGAACCTGTGCCCCTGGTGTGAGCTGCCCCATGTGGCATTACAATACAAAATGCAAAACACTGAGCTAGAAGAACATAATTATGAAAAGGCTGTAGGTGTCTATTTGAAATCATTTTTCATGTTTTGGACAATGTGGGGAAGAAATATAGAAGAAAATCCTAATGTTATGATATTGTGAAAGGATGTAAAAGATGGCAGCTCTTGCTGAAACATACATTCTCCTGAAAGCTCTGGGAAATGACCTGCCGACCACGGTTACCTAACTAACTGGTGAAACCTAGTATAAATATTTAAGAATAATATTAAGATTATCAGTGAAGGTCTCCAATCATTCACCATCCAGGATATCCCACTGTTTTTCATACCCATGTCCATTTGTAGAAAAGTTTGCCTTCTGATAATTCTGTTTTTAATGTATTTAACTAGTTTAGAGAGTACCGGTGCACCCGAACGGAACAGAGACAATCAACACATAAATAGGACATGTTAGATGCTACACAATAGTTACTGTATACAGTATATTATGTATATTATAAGTATAATAGGCTTTACTGTACCTATTATCTGTTTATGTGTTTGTGATAACCATGTATAAATTCATAAATTAAAAGTTTTGGAATCAAACAAAAGGGTCTAATTTGATTCTTATACCTCTATTTTATACACAATGTATTTGTCTGTATCCTGGGAGAAATCCAAAATACTTACTTTTAAAAATATTATTGAGATGTAGAAAGGAAAAGCAATAATACATAAAACATTTTGGCATGGGTTATACATAAAACAGACAAAATCAATGCTCAAAATTCAAATTTTCCACTTTTTTATCATTTTAGTAATACAATATATATAAAACAAAACAGTTTTCCAAAATTAAACTCAGTATGTTGTTTTGCAAATTCTCATGTGTTTTTGTAAAAAGGCCATATCTATAACAAATTGTATTTTCTTCTAAAAGATCTTTTCTTATAAAAAATGTTTACAACTAGCATAAAATGTGTTTAAAAGCAGAAGTAGGGCATTCACCACCTGCAATGTCAAAGAAAATGTCACATCTGGAAAAGTTCAAAGCAAACCTCAACAGACAAGCAATTGTGTTTACCTATCATTCCTGTGTCTGTCAGATAAAAGCAGGTCACAGCTTTGCCAAATGTGCCCTTGATGTCAGTGGCAAGGAAGGATTTTAAAAGCCAGTCTGTTCTTTTACACCAGGGGAATAAAGAAACGCTCAATATAGTATGTGTATTGTTGAGCTAGATTTCAAAAGGAATCCAAAGACCTCCCTGTCAAGTTCAATTAACAAAATATTTAGGTTAAATAAAATGTAAAGTATGTGGTGAGGTTAATAGTTCTTAGGTCAGATGGATTGGATTAAAAGAAAGATAAACTTAAGAAAGTCAATTAAAATTAAAGTAAAATTATTTTGTGTTGCTGGTGATGTTTTATATATAATTATGATCCTTAGGACTGTCTGTTTTAAATAAGTTAAAGCAGAAAGAAAGAAAGCAGTGTTTGAAATGGATCTTTTATCATGACTTGAACACTCCTTAAATATTTTGGGATGAAGTTCAGAAAGAGTAAAAAAAAAGAGCACAACTGTGTTAAGATGTACAAAAATGTGTATAACTCTCTGCTTTATAGAAATTGCAGAGTATATGTTTAAATTACACAGAATAAAAAGCTAGATTGTATTGTTATGTTTTAAGACAGAATATAAAAGTGACTTGCAGAAGCCAGTTAACCTACCAGTATGTCTTTGGACTGTGGGAGGAATACCAGCAGGATACCCACATGTACAAGGGGAGAATATACAGTATAGCTTCACACAGACATCACCCCAGGTTAACGCAGGGCCCCAGTGCTGAGAGCCAGCAAAACTAACCACTGCTCCATCGTACTGCCCGATCCTAATCGTGATATATAAAAAGAATATGGAGAGGATTTCCCACAAGCAGCAAGGCAGTGTAGCTTGTACATTTGCAAGATACTGTATGTCTCTTAGGAGCCCTCCATCATCAAATGCATACATTAGAAAATCTTCACACTGAAAAAAGTTAATGCTAATGTTAAACTAGATTATGTTTTTGATCCCACTCATTTCTCCTCCAACAGTTAAATCAGGCCCCCCCCAAATTTCATGCTCTTTAAAAGAAAAAAAAAATCCTGAAAAACTCACCACCAAGATAACTGTAGGCCTTATCCATAGAAAGTGTGTCATTAGCTTTTCTGTGCATTTAGATTTGGTTTATTTGATCAACACATTTGAATAATATTCAGGAAATGTCATCTTAATCCTAGTCTGATTCTGCCTCTTTATTAAACTCTAAAGGTTTTGATAGCTGCACATTGTCTTGAAGATGAAAATTATGTGTTAGCATGGAGTCTTTTTCATGGAGTGGTGATGGCAATTAGATAAATCAGGTACTGAAATCAATCAGATCTTGTGCTGAGATCAGGTGTGTGGAGCCTGATCTGTTAAAATTAAAGAATGCAGATAACAAACTGGGTCTCTTCACACCAAACTGAAGTGGATTAATTATGTTCAGAATTGCAATTAAGAGTAGAAAACAGGCTTTGCCAGCTGTTGATGACTCCTCATTGTGTCTAAGATGTTAAAAGGTCTGTGTCCAGAGAGAAGACAAAATAGAGTTCATTGTTTCTCATTTTATATTTATAGATTATGATCCTGCTCCTTGTATGTAATACTCTGTACATCTACATTTCTAAATTTATTTAAAATCATAAATCCATCTTAATCTTTTTTTATTTTTGCATTGCAGCATCAAGTACTTCCTGTTCCTGTTTTAGTATCATCTGTAAATTTGACTAGTTTACCAAGTATAGCAGAATCTAGATCATTTACATAAGTCAGGGACAACTGTGGGCCTAATATTAATCTGTATGCATTTCTGTGTTGCTCCACTAATTACAGTACATCACTCCAATGTAAGCATTTGCCCCTTATCAGTACTCTGTTTTTTTATTCAATAAGCAATCTGAATCTAAATATAATGTATGCCTTTTTTGAAGTTTTATGAAGCATTTTATTAAAAGTCTCCTAAAAGTATTAAAATACTATATCATATTCTCTGCTTGTAACCCATCCTCTTTTTCCTTTTTACAGAACTCTAACAAGTTTGAGAAGCATGATCAGTCTTTTCAAAGTCACGTTGACAATCCCTTGTAATCTTTTTCTGCAAAGAATGTATTTTATTTCAGTTCTATATTCATTGTACATCATCCCAGTTTTGGAATAATTTCTGCATCTTCTTTCATAGTAAGTTTTTCTCTTGCGTTTATCATTTTAGTTGGCTATTTTAGTGTACGTAACTATACTGTACATCATGCATTTTTCAATTGAGATATTTTTCTAAAGTTAATGATTGTATTAATATTATAGCAATATAATTCAAATTTGGTGTTATCTAAATAAACATTTTATCATAATTGTTATCTCCAGATTTAGCCTACATAAGTAGATAAAAGCAATATATACTGATGGGAAAAAAACAACGAAACATTTTCTGGAAAAAGCTTATGTACTTTCACAAAAAGCTGTCAATTTGTTTTAAGCCCTCTGACCAGCAATACAGCTTGTGCAGTGAGATATTGCAACTTGCCAATCATACGGAAGCTTGTTAGGTGAACTTTTACGAGGTCCAGGTGGAACAAGGCCTGATCGGGTCACCTTTGAAAAGGCCTAAATTCAAAACTAAGTTCACTGCAAGAAAAAGGCCACACTTAGTCAGTTTTCTGTGCATTCCATAATGCCTTTAATGTTACCAGAAGCAAGGGAGAGGGCCATTGGCATGCTGCAGGTATGTCACGTGCCATTGTTGCCAGACACTATGGAGTAAGCCACTCCACTGTGTCCCAACTGCAGAGAAGGTTTCAGCAGACCGGCAGGACAGATGACCATCCAAGATCCAGTCGCCCTCGAGTGACCACACCAGAGCAGGACCGACACATCAGACTGGTACATCTGAGAGATCATTTTAGATCCGCCACCCTTACTGCTACTGAAACTGACGGCAGACACAATGCCCGCATAAGTGACAGGACAGTGAGGCTCCATGCTGTTGGCCTTAGAGTAAGGCAACCTGTCAGAGGCCCTCTGTTCACACCTCCTAGACGTCACACCCGACTGGCTTGGGCCAGATAGAGGCTGGGATGGACTTATCAGCAGTGGCATCAGGTTTTCTTCATGGAAGAGTCACTCTTCAGCCTTTTCCACACAGACAAGAGGGCCAGAGTGTGGAGGAACAGGTTTTGCGTTTCTTTTTTCCATCAGTATATTTATTCTTTAAGTTTTTATTACAGTATATTAAAAAAGATTTTATTAAAAAATCTTGTAACGAGATACAAGGTAATCTCATCTTATTAGATATGAACCATGACACTATCATGAGTATTTTTGTTATGAGGAGTATTTAGTGTCATCACAGCATGTAACAGAAAAAAACAGGTTTCCATAGCAGCATGATTTCAGCTGCAGAAGTCAGGTGCTGAAAAGTATACTGGTTTTGGATGTGCAGAAGGATTCAGGCAAAGAAAACACTCCATGTTCTTTTATCATGAAACCGGTCTAATCATATCACAAATTTAATTTCCTTGTATCATTCTGATGGATTCTCAGTGACTCATGCTGCACATTACAGGAATAAAGCTCTGTATGGAAAATAAATATGGGCCAAATCTAAGTCTGGACATAAGATCAAAATATTTTGCAGAACTTAAAGCGAACTGTACTGTACATGCAAGGACACCATTCTTAGCAGTTTTCTAAGGATGAATGTGCCAGAATTCCTACTCTACAAAGCTGATGCAAAAGACTGAGAAACAGTTACCAGAAATATCTAGCAGAAGTCACTGCTGCTGAAGGAGGTGCCACGAGTTACTGAATCTAAGGGTTCATATTTTTATTTACACAGGGATATCTACTGTTGGATAATTTTGTTAATTAATACTAATATATCATACCTGTATGTCTTTGTGTTATTTTTAATCCTGTTATTTTCTAACTATGTTTTAGATAAAAAAAATATAGAGGTATAAAGACCAGAAAGTAATAAAATATTTTTTCCTCAGAACTGTACACTGTAGCGGCGAGGCTTATTAATAAGGCAGAATTAAGTGTTTCTGAGCTTTCCCAAATGAGGCCCCATTTCTCTGTTCATCTCTGTGGTGCAGCCACAGAGAAACTATTCATGCAGGCTGATTTAAGGTTTGATAAGGACAGCTCCCAAAGGGGGATGCACTTAGCTAAGCCTGGCTATCATGATCAAAGGTCATCCATTGGCGCCTATCTGTCTAGGGAGTGCCAGATGGACATCTGGACTGCATTCCTAAGTGTCAGGAGTAAGTGACTCATATCTCACCTTGATCAACCAATCAGGGACTGGTAGGGCCGAGTAACCCACGTGGGACTCTGATGCCCGTGGAACTTTCAGCCAATCAACGAGCTGAAGTTCCTCCAGGTAAAAACAGGCAACACAGAGAGCCTGAGAGATTCAAGGAGATTCAGAAGGGATTCAGTAAGATTCAGTAAGATTCAGTGGAGAATTCTGTGGACTGTTCTAAAGGGAATTCAAAGGAGAATTCCAGGGCAGGATGGCCCAGGAGCAGAAAGCTCCCAAGGGCAGGACATTCTCGCAGCGCGCCTCCTGACCATCCTGAGACTCAGCCCGGACAACCACGGAACGGCCAGTGTGTCCGAGTGCCAGAACTTTCCTTTGTTCTAAGAGTCTAGAGCGGAGGTTGCCAGAGAGTAACTAGAGGATCCACCCGAGGTTAGCACCAGCAGCAGGCCTCGTGAACAGGTCGGAACTGTGGACAGCTGAATCACTTTTCAGAACTAGCTCTTCATCAGGAACGAACCGGTCCTCTTCCTGACTTGCTGGGACCCACAGTCATCTTTTCTCCTGTGCGCAAACTTTGCTAGTTAAAGCCAACACTAACTAGCCGGCCAGTGAGCATCAGCAGCGCACCGTCGCAAACCGCACAGCACAGCCTAGCACACAGCCAGAGAGCGCGGATTGGACAGCAACAGCCTGCAACTGATTCTTTGAGCCCGCAGGAGATCTGAATCCCCAGAGATTGGATGAGTATTCAACTTCAATGCATTTCAGCTCGAGAATTCAATTGTTATCCAAACCAGTTGATATCAATTTAATTCCTAAGAGTTATGTACTTGTTTTGAGTATCTAATGTAGAAGTTATAACCAAGTTCATTTACGAAACGGTCTAAATGAATGATATACTGAACGTATGTCCTCTTGATATGTGTAACACTTCGTAACTGACTGAATATATACCTTTTGTATTCTGATAACCCTCTCGATAAGATATGTTAGGTTTATATGCATATTCTATGTATTAATAAATGTTTCCTCGTGTATTAGTACCTGTGTGTGTGCGTTGTTTGAGTTATGTCACATGGTTGGACTCTAAAGCCATCAAAAGAATCAACTTTGTGATTTACTGCTACAATTAATAATTGTCTCAGTAAATGCCCAAACCCTACAGAACTGGTGCCTTCAGAGAGAAACTACATTTAATTTTGCTATGGCTATGATTACATATTTGGCGTCCCTGGGCCGGCTAACATTACAACACTAAGAGTTTAATTTTAAGAGCAGCACATAATATTAATATTAGTATATTAATTGTATTTTTAATTGCATATGCATTTCCTTAGAATGGAAATAATTAAATACAGTGCCAGGCAAAGGATTTAAGTATTGAATTTTGATTACAGAATGTTATACTAAAATTATACAATGAACTAATAATTCTTGATTTAGACATTTTTGCATATGTAATGCCCTACACCAATATTATGAAAGAAATAAACAGGCTGAAAAGGCTGAATGAAAACAATTATTTTTCATCCATGTATTAGGGTACATGGATGTTGAAGCAGCTGATAACCAGCTTCCTTCAAGACACATCTGGATGAGATTCATGGATCAATAAGCTATTAACTACCTAATAAGCCAGCTGGGTCATACTGAATCTAGCTCAATTCTTTTCACAGATCGTATGTTCTTATAAGAGCAGGAGGAACTTATTTAACCAAATGGCTGTGGGACTATGGAACAAGATATCCAGCCATGTTGTTGACGCCAATACCCTGACTTCTTTCAAGAAATGGCTGGATGACATCCTTGGATCATTTAGCTACTATGTACCACACATGCTAAATAGGACAAATGATGTCCTCTCATCTGAGAACATTATGTTCTTAAAAATCCATGCAATTTCTAGACTGTCACGTGTTTTCAAAAGAAATGGAGAGCAACCATTTTTTTTAAACCTGCACATTTGTTTTAATTCTTTACCACACATACAGTACTGTATATTTATTTTGATCTTCAACAACCTAAAACACAGCCCCTACTATACATTTTGCACTTCCACTAACCATGACTTTGGAAAAAAAAAACTCCACATCTCTAGTATGCTGTTTTTTAAACCATGGGTTACATTCTTTGCAAATTATGTACACATACTTTTCTCCTTCCTCTCCAAAGCTCCACTTGAGCTGTTTTATGTACTCAACTGCCAGCCATGTCTCGTCATTTTCATTGATGGTTGCTTCACACCCAAATTCCCCCTCTTCCATCCTAAAAGTATACTATAATTCCATCATTTTTTATGCATTAATTGCATGTTTCCTGTCACCTTGCCCATTCGTCTTTTAAATGCATGTACTGTATGTGCCATGGATAGCTGAATCTGAAAGTTATTTTTAGGTTTTGACATTGACATCCTTTGAAAGGCCTTGGCGTCAGACATGGTTTAAATTTACAGATGCTGTTACAACTTTAAAAATTATTTTCCTAAATGTTTCCATCATATGATTTTCTTATTACTTTTAAATATTGCAATATATTCAATTAGTGCAATATTATTAGTGCAATTTATTGCAATAAATGCAGTATGTACTGTAATTTGTCTGTTTAACTAATAGTCTTTAGCCAGGGTACATGTGGATTATCTGTCAGAAAAGTAAATTAATTAATTGACAGAATATGTATTCAATATTTTTGCTCATGCCTAATGGATAATGTACTGAAACAGTGCAGTTAATGTTTTTGTTTTAGTTGTTGCTAAAAACAATGTTTAATAAAAAAACAAGGAGTTATAAATTATATAGTAGAACAACATTGCTGCAAAATCTGGTATCTTATGTTCTTTATATATTTTATAAAATATACATAATATTTACAAATATACAAAATATACATAAAACATCATATTTTATGTTCTTTGTAGAACTCCCATTGTCAAAGAATTCTATGATTTTTGGGGAAATAATACAAAGGAATGTTATACAATTAGCTACCATATACTGCACAAGCCAAGGTATAATCATGCATTTGGATAATCAATTTATAAAATGATCACTTTACTGTACATTAGAATGCACAAATTACAATTATAAATGGTTTATTATATGGAATACATTAATATATTGTTGACCCTTTTAATCAATCTTGTAGTAATACTGTAAATGATTGACCCTCACCCATACAAATTGCATATTTAAACCTGCTGTTAAGAGCTTGTTTTTTATACATAAAAGATCCCTGTCTTTGCAAACTAAAGAGATACTGAATATCCTTACCAAACAGGAAACCGTTTATACATGAAGTTACATCCCTGGAAAGTAAAACAGCAAGTTCTTGATTATCCCAAGGACTCAGTTTGCACAAGATTAGTAAATAATAGTAATTGTAATTATATTAAGCACATCTTATTTGGCTTTAACCTTTACAACATAACTAAAGATTACTTTCACACAAGTCCTGATATATAAAATTGTGCAATGTACAATATAAATCAAATACCAAAATAAATACAAATCTGCCTAACACAATTATTTCCTTATATAAGTAATTTAGGCTGTTTTCTCAGTTATGTTGAATCCAGAGGTATGGCATTAGATTGTGAGGACAGTGTGCCTGACAGTTCTGGAACCTAATAGCATCTGTAGACCAGGTACAGCTGGAAGAGCCAGGCATGGTGCCAGAAACCCCACATTACTCCAGGCTATCTGCCTCAATTCTGGCCAACAGGGACATCTTGTATTTTAGAGAGAATAATTTTTTACCCCTTTCCTGTCTAATACAGAAAAAAACTCAATTCGAACAGATGCCAATGTAACCTAATAGTGTGATGTACCTATTAACATGTACTCACCAGGGGACTGTACAAATTAATTTCTTAGGAGACTTACATAACCACCCTATAAAAAAGAAGATTACACTTTCCAAGGCTGTTACTTAGATTCATTACAAGCATGAAAAAGTAAGGGAGTAAGTAAAACTAAAGCCTTTCTTACTCAAGGTCATAATCACATTCTTTCACTGTGTTATTGAACACTATCAAGTTAAAGCATTTTTAAAAACAAAGAATATTAATATTTTTATTTGAACTTTTATCTCCTCCATTAAAATGCTAAATATTTATGAATTCTTTATCTATGGTTTAATGTGAGTAAAATGTGAGTAAAATGTTTTTCTAAACATAGTTGGACTTATAAAGGTCAGGAGGAAAACATCCTCCCTTTCTCACCATTTTTTCTTTTCAGGTGAATGTTTTCCAATAAGTGAGCCACATACCAAATCTCTGTAGATCTTTCTCTGGCCTAAGAGTGCTTCCTGTGAATGGGCATAATCAGTGAAGGGACCCAGTAAAAACAAAAGACAGAAAAGTGCCTGTGAATGCTAAAACGTACCTCAGGGAAGCTCTATAGACAGTGAAGAGTACTGAGGACTCCCTTGGAAAAATACATAGCATAGTGGTCGTGCACATAGAAATGACAATTTGAAGGGGCACTTTGTATAAAAAATTGTACACCATTGCATCAGAGTATCACACTGATCTTTAGGCCATTTTTACACAGTCTTCATAACAATGGCACCAATGCACTAATGTGTTACACATGACTCTCGTGGATTGTCCTGTACTTGCTTCTAGTTCTGCCTCAGGTCTGCACTGTATACTACATTACCTACTGTAAATCTGCCATCTTCTTCTTCCTGCTGCTGATGATAAAATAATCCAGCCACACTCTGAAATCAGTGAAGGATTTTGAAATACAAAATTCTACATCTGTTCAAATTACAGTTCTCAAAGCTCTCGTCAACTTCTTACCTTTGAAAAGGAACCATCAGTGAATTAGTCAATGGACTCTGTCGGGAAGCCAATATCTTTCCAAGCCCCTAAGCACTAGAGCCGACAGTTCACCGATCACTTTCTTCTCATCCTGCCAAAGATATGTTGTGACTATTCATCTGTTTTTAGGTTTAAGATCTTCCAATGCATAAACCAGAACTGTTTCTCTTTTCCTTACTGCATCATTTTGTTCACTGAATCTCTAGATTTGTGTTATACTCTAAAATGTTCTACCCAGGTGATTGGATAGTGGCTTGTTTGTAAAGCTTTTACACAACCTTTCTTATTTCCTTGCCTGCAAGTTAAGGCTCAATTAACAGAAGGAAACCATCTTCCTGTAACAGTTTGCTGTCTGCATGCCTGAATGTTGTGTTGATTGAATTTTGGTTTCTTGAAGAGGATAAAAATATATATTTTTTTCATTTTTGTGCCTTTCCAAGAGTAAGTGCTTCTTAATCCCCAAATGGAGTTTTAATATTGAAGTTCCTTTGTTTATTGCCCATTATACAGTGCTGCTCAATACTACAATACTGTATCTCTGCCTGTGAGTTTAACAATCTTAATCAATTTACTGTATATCATTTTAGCCTCCTTCTAAATCATTGATATTTCTTGGGCACTGTAACTATTAAAGTCCTCTATGCTATTCAAATTGCCTCGAAATTTCAAAACCTAGCAATTTCTTAGTTTGAGTCAAGCCTTCGGTACTAACACGGGTATTAAAAAATATTGTTTATGTAATTGATCAGGACATAAAATAATATTTTTTCTTGATTTCCAGATTGGTTTCACTGCCTCATAAAGCTCCTGTATTGAAATAGGACATTATTGTGGGGTGCTCTAGGTATGGTACTGGTGTTTTGCCATTTTCTGTTGGGGTATGAACACTTTATACAGTATAAACCTTTCCTTGTTCCACTCTTTAATAACATAGCTGTTTTCATTTGCTGTTTATTTTCCCTCCCCCTGTTTAACTTCATCTTCATTATCTTGCCCCTTTCATGTCTTGAAGATGCTCACAGCAGCCCCATTGTTCAGTGGGAGGAAAACAAGTTCTATGACCCCTTGATAGGTTATATTTTCTTTTGCTTACTAAGGGAATTCTCATGCTTGCTCCACCTGCTCTGCCTCTGTTCTTCTTCTGCTCATTCTAAATTACCAGCTCCTCCCAAATGACTGTTTGCTGTTATGAACTTTTGAGCTGAATGAGTTCACTATATAATGTCTGTATTAAGCCAGTCCCTCTTTCCTTTTCTAATATTTTTTTCTTTGGTTTCTCCAGTGTTAACAATTCTTTGTATTACTGTAAATCTAAGTTGAACATTACTGGAATACATTCTACTTCCCAATCCAAATTTCATGATCAGACATTTTGAGAGCCCTTCATACCCACATTACGTTAACAACCCCACTAGATGTCGCCAGGTGAAACTATTTTAGGAAAATGGCTAAAATCTATCATTTCAGCTCTGGTCCTCAATCCCAAATCTAGCATTAAAAGTTTGGTTCATAGCTGTGACTTCTGACTGCTTTGTTTCACTTGCTCAGACAATCTCTCTTACCAAAATACTGTACAAGGCTGTATAAAGCTGAGATTTCTAATGCTTTCAAAATGATTCCCTTTGTTCCCAAATCTTGGCATCCATGCCAGCAAAGTAAATGTTAATTTGCCCTCTGTTTAGTATTTCTAGTAGGCCTCAAGATTTCCAATTGGTCCGAAGCACTTTGTGCAATACTTTTATATATTAGTCGCCTCCCCCCAACTTCCCCTTTTGTGTTTGTCTTCTTGTTCTTTCTTTCAATCAGCAATGGAATTGCCACTTTCGGGTCCTTGTCATGGTAGAATTCACACTCATATGTGTTCAATACTTATGTTTAAAGTAAACCAGTCAAATGTCTCTTGTGGTAAGAAATGTTAAATGGCAGAAGAAGGGGTATTGTCAATTCTATTTAGTCCTGTGCTTTCTCTTTTAGTCATCAAGCTGTTTGCCAGCATGGAAAATGCAACCAGGAAAACACACCCAGGATCAGCTACTGTAAATACTTATTTTAATTATTTATTTTGGCGGTTTAAACTGTAACTGTTCAGCCCTGTTTACTTACTAGTAGGTGTGTTTAACTAATTCCAGTTACTCATGCTATTAATTTAGTTTTATTTACATTTTTCTTAAAATAATTAAAGTATGAGTCTAGTGCCACTCAACATGAGGTATTTAACAGTCATTCATAGTATATCCTGTACACATGTCACACAGTGTCAGTGTCACACAGACACGTATCCCTTCAGGTGCAGGTTGTAGTACCAGCAATATAAAAGTTGAAAACTACCACTAATATTGTAAGCTTGGATTTTAATGAAGGCTATGAGATCCGCATATAACAGTGAATTAGTATTTATTTTGCTACAGACAAGGAATACATTCATACCGAAACACAGCAGTAATGCAAGGCCAGTAGATCTCACATCATAGTGGCTTCTTCTCTACCAGCTACCAGAACAGGAAATGACAAACAACAGTCTTAACACTTCAAGGACATACTACAGATTTGAAGTAAAAATAGCATAACCAAATTCAACAGAACATTCAAATAACCTGCTATAACTAGCTACCTTTTATAATATTAATACAGGTACTAATACCCAAACCCAAATACCCACAGATTGAAAGATCCATTCAGCACAGTGGTTTTTAACCTGAGGTGCCCGCACCTCTGTGGATAAGAGCCATGCCAGGTTTTATAGAAGGTAATTCACTTAAAACAAAATTTAAGCACAGGCATGTACTGTAAGTACAACTACTTTATTTAACTATTTTGTTTAAGCATACCTGTATTTTAATGTAAACATTGAAAAAGTGTGGTAATTTTATGCATATTCTTAATTTTACTGCAAAACTGAAATATAATATTCTATGTCTTTCATTCTATAGTTATGGTATACAGTACCTGAGGTTTAAAGAACTCACCTGCTTCAACAATTGTGGTGAGGGGAGTGGGAACATATTTTGAGAATCAAAGAAGTGCAAGCAACAGTGAACGTAAAGAACCACTGATTTAGCAGTAGTTAGTAGTAGCAGTTTAGATGTAACTTCTTCTGCCTTAGCACAAACCCCCATTTCTCCCCCACATTTCTCCTTACTCTTTTGTTTCTCTCTCTGCTCAAATTACAGTACATTTGCTTTTCTTCTCTCTCCCTTCTCTACTCTGTTGTTCTCCATTATGACTAACAACCTAATTCGTGTCATCCTCTCTTCTCATTCTTTACCTTATTTTCCCTCTACCGCTGATTTGAGTTCCGATTCCATCTCTTCCAAACCAATGTCCATGCCTCTTTATTCCTTTCCCACCCTCACACCTGGTATCAGTTTATGTGCTTTTTGGTACTGGCAATCAGATCATCTCTGTTTCAGCCTTCCCATTTGCTTTGTTGTATTTGCAAAATGTTTCTTCAAAACTCTAACAAAGATGCATGTCCACAAGCTCATCAATCATCTTCTTACTCCCTTTTCCCTTGGGTTCTGCTACCTTGCCAACAGAAGTTGAAGTCCTGATAATACAAGAAATATTGGATTTCTTAATAATATCACCTTTGTGTGAAAAATGGCTCACAATTTATGGGAAGGGACTCTATGTATCCCACACTCATTATTGAACTGGCCATGTGCATTTGGAGTTTGCTGATGGAGGACTTTTGTCTTCTTAATGTAAATCTCATCTTCTATTATGACATTAGAGATTTTTCCCTGTTAAGATACATACTGCAGCAGGACAGCACTCCTGCTGGGTCAATAATTTGATTATAGGGTGGGGACAATGTCACACATCTTTGACTCCTGTTCACAAAAACACAATAATGTGATTAATTATTTTGCTTTTTGAAATCTCAGCATTTATTTTTTGTAATTGGCATGTACCTGTATAACAACTTCAACTTCCGTCATTCACTATTTAAGGTCTAATTGCCAACCTCATTCATGTAGTTAGACTGTTGTCACTTGCTATCAACAAGCAACTCTGTCTTTATTGGAATCACACTGCAGCATTTTGGCTGTATCTTCTGAGTGAGTTTATCACAGAAGATCTGTAGGAATATGAACACCAGTTCCAAATAATCCAGCTCTTTGGGGTGTAAATACAGACCTTTAAAACATTGTAGTCCAGTGTTCATGTTAACACCCCTCCACCATCCCCATAATCACTGCCAATACAACATTTAGTTGATCATCAGAGAGGCTGTTACTCTGCAATTTGGACTAATTTTTACTGATATTTTTCATATTTAAATTAATTTAATGTTACAGAGTTACTACTATGATTTTCAAATTACTAATTTAACAGTTTTTCACTAATTCACTCTTTTTTAAAACTTTACACCATGGAATAACAGAAATGATTCTCAATATGTCTAATAGGTATTGTGTTCCCTGCTGTATGTAATTCACAAAGAATACTCCTGGGTGTTTTTTATGAGCACAATGTTATTGCATTTACTTGTGACAGCAAACCACATAAATCTGAACACAGAGTGAAAAAAATAATTTGCATCTAATTCATGGAAGCTATTACCCGCTACTGTGAAAAATAGGTTATCATAATGATCATCTTTGAAATCTTAGTGTGGGTTTTAACAAGTAATGAAAGACAGGCTTGACTTTAACAATGTAAAATGTTATTGTTAAGTCTGCATTTAATGGTCATGACTAAAATATGGTGTGATTGTGCTTTTAGTAATGATTTGTTTAATTTTCTTTTAAATGGACAGCTTAAAAATATAAATCATTTAGCACTATGCTCACTCTGTTGCATAAATGAAAGTTCATGACCACTGTGTCCCTGCATTCACATCTGGCCACTTTGTTTCACTGTTCAACATTTTACTGTGAATTCAAATGCTGAATATCTGATGTAACTGGACATTTCTGAGGTAATGGATCTTCTGTCACTGAGAAAATAATCATGAATTTGAAGAATGATGTATTGATCTTCATGAGATGCAGTTACTTGTAGTCTCGATATGCTCTGATTTACTCTAGAGCCCACTTACTGAAGGTGTTTTCTTGATAAGTGAGATATATTTGTTCCTTCCTTGATTTTCACTAGACTTGACTTTTAACAGGACTAAGCACATTACCTCTGCCCAGTGAAGCCTTTCAGTAATGAGAAGATTAAGTGCATACGAAACAAAGTCACTAGAGTGTGAAACAGTCGGTAATGAATAGTCCATTCATTGAAATGACTCCAAAATATTTAATTACTATAAGAAATATGCACACTTCATTTTTCTAAAACATACAGTACCTGCCTAAACAGAATGTTTATTTTATTACTCAGCATTCTTTCACAACGCAAGTTAAAACATACTTAGAACAATAACCTGTACTTATTCATCATAGGACAGACATTTTTTTTCATTACAATAAACATATACCGTACAATATATATATACAGTACTGTCTCAAAGCCATGAAACTAGCATCTCTAATGCTGCCTGAGTCAATTACAGTATCTATTCCTCACTGAAAAAAATGTTTTAAAATAGTATGTGTGATTCATTAGAAAACATTGAATGTAGTAAGGGATTGTGCGTATTACATCACCCTTTCATTACAATTACTTGGCTTATGCCTCTATCCATAGCACGTTTCTGAAGTAAACTCTGTGATGTACCTACCTCAATGGTAAAACAGCGGTACCCTGCCTTGGATATGAATCACTAGTAGCTAGAATAATTTTCCTGTACAAAATGTATCACTATAAATCTACTAAATAATATTTTCCTTCTGAAGTCATTTGTTTATTCCCCAGTAATATACTTCTTTCATTTAAGGGCAATTACCAAAAACATGCAAGCTCTTTAGAAAGTGAGACATTTGACACAAACAACAACAAAATCACACAGGAAATGGAACAGAAAAAACACAAATGCAAAAGAAAAAAATATATATATATATCTATCTTTGAGACAATTGTGAAACGTCCACAGCTGCAGAGTCACTAAGAGCAATGATTTACACATTTTTGGTGCTAGTGTTTGGAGCTCTATATTTCACAGGGGCAATGCAATTTGAACAAAATGTGTTATGTGCTGAGGCAGAGAAGATTTAGTAAGAATCCAAAATACATATTTCTGGTCATATCAAAGCCTATATAATACATCAACAAATACATTAGTAAGGAATTACAGTAGTCTAATCTTGATAAAATTAAGGAGATCTGTAGCATAAGATGTATAGCAAAGATGTTGCGGAACACACTGACTGGACTAACATCAGATTTGTAAAAGCCAAGACATACAGTATGAAATGGCACATATCAGCTAACTAAGAACAATATCAACAAAGAGAATTACCATTAAACCCCAAATTATTTTCCACAAAACATCTACAAATATCATTATTAACAGTATCAAAAACTGTGTTTACATCTGGAAGAATTACTAAGTGAGCCAAAGTCAAAAACACCCAACAAGTCACTACCTTAACAAGGGCTCTTTTAGATAAGATAAGATCACTTTATTGGCCGTATACAATTTCTTGTATTAGGAATTCGTCTTTTCACATACCCCAGCTTGCTCTCCATGAGACAGACACAGAGAGAGGGAGAGAAGCTTGGGGTCAGAGCGCAGGGTCTGCCATTGTACAGCGCCCCTGGAGCAGTTGGGGTTAAGGGTCTTGCTCAGGGGCCCAACGGAGTAGGATTCCTCTGCCAGCTGCGGGATAAAACCGGCAACCTTGCAGCCACAGGCACAATTTTATACTAACTCTTTAAGTGAAAGATGGCATTGTAATTAGGATGCAAACCACCATTTGAAGAAGGTGGACAAAGAAAGAAAAAAGGACAAGAAGAAGAAAGGACAAACGATAAACTAGACAGCAACTCTTATGTATTTTTCACAGGTGAGGTAAAAAGTCTACCTAGATCCACATCAGCTCAATGGGCCAGCGTTTGCCCTGGTTTCAGTACTGTTAAAAGGATGAGATGCTGGTTCATTAAAGGGATTACCACTCCCAATAATCATTGTCCCCAGTTATATAGCTGGATGAACTGGAGTAACTGGGGTAAAGCACCTCACTCAGGGGTACAACAGCAGTATCTGCAGTTGGAACTTGAACCCGTGTTAAGTGTCAACCACCACAGACTATAAGTAACTTTAGATTGGGAAGGGATTCTTCTAACTAGTGAAACTGAAAGGCTGCCATCAAGTACTAAGTTTGGTGTGTGTGACGTTCAAAAGGTTTGAAGTTTTCAACTAATCTGAGCCCTAAAATATATAAATGAATAATTCAATATCAGTCTTTATAACTTTGGATACAGTCAAGCCTATTATACTGTATTCTGTGTAATCACCCTTAAATGTGATGATTACTTTAGATTTTGTATAAAATAGCAGGTGAGTTTTATATAAGGAGGCAAATAAATTGATTAGTGTGTAAAACCATATCTTCCTTTTATTAGCACAGCATGTAGCTGTATTAGTTTAGTTGTTAACTTGATATTATTTGTAATGACAAGCCATGCTTTCCCTATGGCATTCTAAGTATTCACTAAGGAAGTAGTCAATAACATGCCTGAAGGAGCAGTAGGTCAATGGTCTGTAATGGACAGTATTGTCATGGAAGAGGTAGAAGTACAGTATTTTGGATACTAGAAGCACTCAAGATTAATACATTTACAGGTCCTGATGGCAGAATACTAATTGTATTCAAAGAAACGAGGTGTGATTCAGAAATTACTGACACAACTCTTCAAACAGTATCTAAAGACAACAGTAGCTCACAGGGACTGATGAATTGTAAAATTTTAACAAAAAGTGTTTTTTTCATTTCTTTTCCATACTTTTCCCAAAGTATTTTTAATTTTTCCAAATACACGGTTACTTTTGAACACCTACCACCTACATTCCTAATTGGAGAATAAATCTTTTATGAAATCTAAATGTAGCCTATAATATGCTTACTTTGTATCAATTACTTATGTTGCTTGCTTAATGAACTCTAACAAGGTGGTTAAAAAGGTAGTTAAACAAAACCTAACTTTTCAAAATTAATGCACATCTCTTTTAATCCAATTACGATATAGATGATCCTCTAATTTAGTTCTTCTTATTATTTTAATAATCTTACACGTAATGAGATAACAAATTGACTTAACTTGCAATTGCTTTATTTTAGGTTGTCATACTTTTTATGAATAACATTTTTAGCTGACCACCTTTACGTCCTGCTTTTAAAAAGTCTAATTCCATTCCATTTTATTGAATGTTTGCAAATTTAGTATAATATACATCTTCCACACAAAAAAATAAATGGTCTTACTTTCTGCCAATTTCCCATTAGTAGACAATCATAATTTGCCATTGACAATGGGCTCTATTTCTCTGGAATTCAGACACTAAATCTGTCTTTTTCTGCTTAGCAAAGCATAAAATTGTATTTCTTTGGCTCACTTTCAAGCAGTGTTTGAGAAGAATTATAACAGCATTTTGTTTATCAGTCAATTAAATAATTGCAATGTCATCAACTTTGAGTAGTCTGTTATCAGCAGTTATACACAAATTGAACTTTCATGGTTTATTACACTGCTGGGCTGAAGTTTCAACCAAAAAGACTGATGTAAAAAATGTAATGAAACAATTACAGGTGTATGTTTTCATGTTCGCATGTACATATTTAATCAGATTGTCTTTATTTTGTTTTAATGTACATTGTGACTTTGACCCTAGAAAGGCCTTCTCCAATTATAAAAGAGTCAAAAAAAGACTAATTAATAAAGACTAACTGATTATTATTTTGGGAAAGTGATGATTGTTTAATGGGAAATAAAAAGTAAATCTTTCTATAAATTTCATATCAAATGCTTTTCACACACATACAACTGGTGGTATGACATGTTTGTTTCACCTGTAAAATTTAAGGAAAAAGGCCTACAGTATAGATTAACTGCAACCACACTACAGAATATTTGGAAAATCCCTGCTCTCAAGCAGATATTGTCAGCTTGCCAAAAGGAAATTACGCAATCAGGTAACAATTTTCTGTTTCAGCATCAGAAAATATTAATGAAATTTGACATACAATTAAGAATAGTCATGAACACCATTCTAAACTTCTGTAGCTTTAAAGAAAGGAATGTAATAAACTGTGAGACATGTAAGATATTTGGATGGAGAGGAGTGAAAGAGATGGTGAAAAAAACATGCTTTTCATGTATATGTCAAAATGCAGAATTATAACTCAATTTAGATCAGTTCACTTGTGGTAAATTTTATCATCCTTACATTTCCTGTTCTACTTGTAATGCTATTGAAAAACAGAGTGCCATGAAATCGAATGCCAACTACAAAGACTAGGGCTCACTAATAATTTACACATAAGGATGCAATTCTGTTTCACATTTTACATTAAGAAAATCCGCGTAGATGTCATTGGCAAGTTCGTGTTCCATTTATTTTTAGTAACATTAAAGCACTATGTTTCATAGAATGTTCTTAATTTGCTTGGTGTTTTAGGTATTATTGAATTAAATAGGAAAACCCCAAGTACAGTATGTATTGTAGAATATTGTATGTTTTAGTTTCATAAGCTTTTAATTTTATAAAACATTCAGAACGTTTAACAACTCTACTTGGCCTCATTATAAAAAAAACAGTAAAAAACACAAGAAAGGTTACAAATGAGAAGCCCATTTGGCCCATGAAACCTTTTTGTACTTAGTAGTTCATTAATCTACTGTACTGTAAGTATCTCCTCCAGCTGTTTCTTGAAAGATACCAGGGAAATGGCTTCAATTACATGGCCCAGAGAATTCAGTTCCTTCAACTTGGCTGTGTAGGATATTCCCTTAAACCCTGGAATGTATCTGGTCAGTCTTCTCTGAACAGATTTCAGAGTAGAAATATATTTTTTTACATGGTGACCAAAGTTATACACAATATTATCATAATAATAAACGTTACTTTATATAGCGCCTTTAAAGCTGGCTTCTCAAAGCGCTTTAAAGAATGACAAGAACAAAAAATAAAAAGAATACACAAGATAAAACACAATTACAATACACAGAGGAGACCATGGATGGTGGTACTTAGTATAGTAGGAGCAGAGGGGTAAAGAATGGAACCAGTTAAGTAAAGGCTCTTCTAAAGAAGAAGGTTTTGAGTCTGGATTTGAAAGAGTTTAGAGAAGGTGACTCTCTGATATCCTCGGCTTGGGGGCATAACAGGAGAAGGCCCTATCACCCATAGAATGTAGACGGTCTTGGGGGACAGTAAGGAGAGCAGAATTAGAAGAGCGAAGGTTGCGAGGTGGGGAGTAGGGCGATAATAGTTCAGACAGGTACTGAGGTGCCAAGCCATACAGAGTCTTATAGGTTAGCATGAGGATTTTGAAGTCCACAAGGAATTTGACAGTGCAAGGACTCCAGGATAGGAGTAATGTGATCACTTGCACTAGACCTGGTCAGGATTCTGGCTGCTGAATTTTGTATATACTGCAGTTTGTTCAATGTAGATTTAGATACCCCAGCGAGTAGAGCATTACAGTAATCAATTTGGGAGAACACAAATGTGTTGATCAGCTTTTCAGCCACAGTTAGTGATAAAATAAGGCGTAGTCTAACAATATTTCTGTAGTGAAAAAAATGTGTTTTGACAATATGTGGGTCAGATGTTAGGCCAGAATCGAATATCACCCCAAGGTTTTTCAATTTAGACTGAAACTCAAGTACAGAACCATCTACAGATAGGGTTGCAGGAATGGCTTTCCAAAGTTGATGGGGGGTGCCAATAAGCATGACTTCAGTCTTGTCACAATTAAGATTAAGGAAATTTTGAGTCATCCAATTTTTTTATGTCAGAGATTCAATTAGATAGAATAGAGACAGCCACATCAGTGTGAGGTTCGGTATGGATGTATATTTGAGTATCATCAGCATAGAAATGATAGCTGAGGCCATGTGATCTTAAAAACTGACCAAATGGAAACATGTAAATGCTGAAAAGCAAGGGGTCTAGTAATGAGCCCTGGGGAACACCAGACATAACAAGACCATTAAGAGAGACAAAGTGACAGCGATCAGTGAGGTAAGACTTTTTGAGAGCAGTGTCAGAAACTCCAAACACAGTCTCAAGACGAGAAAGTAAGATGTCATGGTCAACAGTGACAAAGGCAACACTGATGTTCTAAGCTTACTAGAGTGTTTATACAAAATAAGCACACCATTCCTTGATTTAAATTCTACATGTTTAACTATATGTCCTAGCATTTAGTTTGCCTTTTTGAGTATAAAATGAAAACGAAGTTGTAGATGTCAGTTTTACTCTTGTTCTTTAGGACATAAATATAAAAAAATACTATTTTCTTCTAAATCCCATGTTATATTTAATAAGTTTTATATTATTCTATTTTTCAGTGTTCACATAGTCTCTGGTTGTATCAGGTTGTAACTGAAAGTAAATAATTGACAAAAAGTCCCAGCCATTTCATGAATCAAGTAAACTTTTGAATGGGTACTATTTTAGCTTGTATTTCTAGCCAGCAGTTGTAGTTCCACAATTTGTGAAATCAAAATGCATGCTATATTAAAATAAATGAATATACTGAATTAAAAGAAAATCATCAGTTGTCATTCCTCTTTGCATTCTCTCCAGAAGGCCAATAATAGATAGATACTTTAATTGCAGAAATGAACTCTAATCAATAATTACTGCGGTCATCAAATGACTTTTGGTCATTTCATGTGGGTCTCACATTGCTTTTCCCATCCATTGTATAGCTGCTGTACAGAATATATACATTAAAATCACACTAAACACTGATACATGTATTATAGTATAAGAAATGTGGTATGTTGTATGTTATGT
Source organism: Lepisosteus platostomus (assembly GCF_059453375.1). Taxonomy (NCBI): domain Eukaryota; kingdom Metazoa; phylum Chordata; class Actinopteri; order Semionotiformes; family Lepisosteidae; genus Lepisosteus; species Lepisosteus platostomus. Next base: position 40,744,992 of record NC_142613.1, read on the forward strand.
ATGTGCTTGATTGTAATAGCAACCTCTACCTTAAGGAGAAAGAATATAGTGAAGTACCATGTAAATTGATCTGTAAATATAAAAAATCTTTCTTAATAGACAGTTTCTTAGCATGCCAAACTTCCATCACAACCACCGTATACAGAAATGGGTGTTACAGCAGTAAATTAAGAGAATTAGTCATAACAGTTGACTGTAACTTTCCTGTGAAGTGAACAACTGCACACTCCCTTCCCCAATAAATCAGAAATTATAATTAGTTCCAGAGGGATAGAATGATAGGAATTCAAAGCCTACTCTGGCTTCTGTGATGTTTGTTAAGATTTTAAAGTGTAAATAAGTGGATGTTTGTCAGATTAGCATGTGATTCCAGGGTATTGATCATTCATGTTTTATGTATTAATATAAATATTTACAATGGACCACCAAGGAAAAAACATCTAACACATAAAGAGTTTCATTTTAAAATATATTCAGGAATTATTTGTAAAGCATATGTCAATTTTGGTATAATTAAATAGAAACAAAGTTCTTATCATTCTTAGAGTTTAATAATAATAACACAGATGACTGTACCATTTTGAGCTGGCCACTTTCATTCATTAAATACTATAATGGATTGTAATTGAAAAGGCAAAGGATGCATTTTAAATGTTTTCTACATGCTGAATAAAGCCTGTGGCAGATTCACTCAAGTTTTGGCAGTGTCTGTACTTTTTTAACTGTTTTCCCATTGTTATTAACTTGGCCTTTTCTGCATTTGTACTGTATGACTCACTCACTCAAAACAAATAATCATCAATAAGCTGTCATTATATTTTTCCATATTCCATATTTTTCACCCAGCACTCTGCTTTCCATATAAAATAGAGTTCTAGGTGTGTGCTGGATGTGCTTTCTAAATAGAACACCCCTCCCTTCACAGAGTCTCATGCTAGATAATTTCCCACACAGTCAGCATTCCCCTCTACACATTCACACAAGTCTTCATATCCAAACAGTCAACAGCCTTAAAAAGGTGTGGTGGATCCTAAGAAGGGGAGAGAGGAACAAATACAGTGAAACTCTGGAATGTAGCATTTCAACAATTATACTACAAAATATCACTGTGTATGTAGCATACAGAATGCTCTGTGGTGCTATCTACAACACTGCCTGTTCTGCAGCTAGCAAATGGTTTCCATCTCATTCCTGAATGAAGAGAGAAAGCAGATTATTTTATCAAGTCCCTAAAAGCAGAGCATCAGGCTAATTGAGAGGAGACCATCTCAGAGCTTAAGTTCACACATTCCAGCAGGATGTGCTGGAGTCTAATATGCCAGTGTTACTGTTGTAGGTGACTAGGAAGCACTCCTGAGATTCTAGATAAAGTGATAACACCTGCCACTGTAAACATTTCCAGTTTCAAAGCAAAGGGAATGTTTGCCGAGATAAAGGGGTTCTAGAGCCTGTGACCAAAGCAATCATACAGTTTACCTTGGTTTGCCTTAGTTAATTAAATTCTGGGTAAATGATTAAGTGGCAATTAATAATACAGAAAGACACCATATAAGATCAGGTCAAGTCAGAAAAAAAGGAGGAAAGTAAGAAGAAGAGACCACGCAAGAGTGGAGAGAAGGGGAGACAGAACTTGAAGCTTGTGCCAAGCAAGAGTTCTTTGATTGAGATAATCAGAAAAGACCTGATTGGAGTAAAGTATTTGAACCTTGCAAAAGAGAGCTTGCTGTTCTGTTTTTTAGAGAAATTGATTTTCTTAGTAAAAATACCTCCATTGAAGACAGCCTTTCCTGCTTGGTGGGTGTTATATATGCCCCACAAAAACAGTATTCAGTCAAATTCACAGCCACAACGCAAAATCTATAAAAGAGCTGAACAGAAATCAGAAATTGCAGCATTATCCTACTCCAATATACCTTGGAGTGACCGTATATAGGATGCTGACCTTCTGAGGACACATATAGACCACAGCAGCCAAGATCAACACAAGGCACTGTCTGACCCAAAACTGCTGCCACTACCACCATTCAAATTTTTTTGGGATGGTTAATTCCATGCAAGGCTTCACAGAACTTTATGAGTGGGACCTTGGAAAGCCACCCTCAATGACTGCACCTCAATATTTTCAGTTAGGAGGTACCCATTTCTATAAAACTAAAAATTTGGTTGATTTAGCTTTATAACCTATTTTTGCAATGAGGTAAATTAATGGAGGAAGCCACGTCTTACTAACAGGATGGAGAATCCAAGAGTAAATAAATAGGATGCAATGCAATAGAGATACATTTCTTTTTATTCGTCAGTATATACCAATATCATAGTAATAGTTTTGGGATAATATTTACTTTATGGCATTTTTTAATTCTAAAAAAACACCTCTGCATTGAGACAATGCTTTACTTTTTAGTTTTTCTTTAATAAAATTGAAAACAATATCTACCAGGCAAGACACACAAACTGAAAGTGATTTCTAAAGATCCTTTCAAAGCTGTATGAAATATAAGCTTTGTCTCAAAAAAGTAGAATCAGTCATGCATTCAGGAAAAAAAAAATATTTTAGAAGGTACATAGAGAGAAACAAATAGCTATTATATTATTGCATACAAGTCCCATTCTGAAAGCTGCATTTTTTGTATTTGATGTTAATATTGTTTCTATGCAGCTGAAAAGATTATATACAAAACAAATGGGGGCTTTACATGGCCTTTATATGATTTGCTTTCTCTCATTGTTTAGCTTGTCTGTTTCAAGAAAATCTTTAGCTATTTGTCTCTATTTAAGAAGAGATACTGTAAGCACTAATGTGAATTATTACATTAAACTGATTTACTAAGCATAATTTTGAATATTGATTAAATGTTTTAAGCATTAGTGAGAGAGTTGGTTGGGGACAGGTGACAAAATAATTTAACCTGTTGAATACTAAGCCAGATAGAATATCAAGGAACACAGAGAAGGAAATATGCCTCATCAACTTATCAAGAGAAAAACACAAACTCTTAGCATTGTACTGTTAGCCTTTAAAACTATTACAGTTATGCCTAAAACAACTAATATGGCCTTGGATAGTCAAATTAATTTTGACAAATATCTAGCTTTTCTCGCAAATAAATTAGAATGTGCTGCTGTAGTACAAGAAGTCTTCTCACTGTAAAGAAAATCAATGCTGTAACCTTGTCAAGTGAAGCACCATACTTGAGTTTCAATACAAAAAAAGGAGTATGTGGGCGAGAGTGATCTTTGATCCTGGAATGACTATAAGCCTCATGTGCAGAATATTTTAAGTGCTTGATTTCTCCTTCTGAGAAACATTGCCAGGTTGTGTGGCAAGGTGAAAAAAATGTGTCTGGATTTCAGTGTGGATGTGTGGATTTCATGTGTCTGCTTTGTCAAGAATTGATTCTTTTAATTCTCTACTTGTAAGAGATTCTAAAACACTTAACAGGTTAGAATACTAAACTTTGACAGCTGACATCCCTATTCGGTCTCTTGCAAGTGATCACTTAACTTCTGTCTAGTTTCAAGTGGATTTAAAAATGTTTCTGTTTACCTACAACGTTGTACCTAGAATGCCTTCCCATTATCTAGTGTTACTCTGATTATTCTTGTTTACTATGTGTATGTGTCCCTGCTGCTCATCTACACTCAGTTGGTTATGGAACTTTTTAGAGCAACGCCTCAAAAAATAAATCCCAAAAGAAGCCTGGGAATCTATAAATGTACTTTTTCAGAAAGCTTTTTTGTGATTGTTTTATCTTTTGTATCTTCTTTTTTCTCTTGGCTTTGTGATCTTCTTAATTTTATTCTCTGTAATGTGCTTTTAATGTATTGTAAAGCACTTTGAGATGATTGCCTTTGAGATGATTAAAGGTGATACATTAATCAAGTCCAGGGACTTCACTTGCTACTCTTCTTCTGTGCTCATCCTGCAGAAACAACATTCCCGCAGGACAAAGTAGGATACGATGTCCTCTTGCTACTCAAAAACAAAATCAGACATCCACAACAGAAGCCCTCTGCAAAAAGGTCCTGACCACAACAGCAGCAAAACCAAAGATCACCACCATCCCCCCATCTGCACCACAGACCTGAGTAGTAGAGAGCTCCATATAAAGAGTCCAACATAACCCTGAATCTAAAGGAGGAAGAGGAGGGAGTGTGTAGACTCCAGTTCTGTCACGATTGTAATCCCTCCTCCTTAAGGGCGCTCCGGCTCGTTCACATTTTAGTTTATTTTGTGCACCTGCTCCCTGTTCCAGCCTCCCAACAAAAGCCAGATGCTCATCCGGGCTCTGCATTGGAACACAGATGCCCGAAGGCCCACCTACCACTGAGTCGCCCTATGTCCGTGGCCCGAGGGCATAGGCCTCCTATCGGTGTCCAGAACCAGCTGAGTCCGGGACTTGGAGCACCTGGTCCCGTTCCCCCTTTTTGGGGATTGGATCCCGCTCCGGCTTTTAACTTTGTCTTGTCTGTCTCGGATTGGATCACCTGGCTCTGGACTTTTGCCTGTACTGGATTTCCCTTCGGACTCTCTTTGGACTGTTTGCCTTGGGCCACGCCCCCCCGAGCACCAAGCACCGAGCACCTTCGTCATGCCCCTTGTTCGTCTACCAGCCCAGTTCCTTGTCTCTTTCCTGTGTCTGTTCACTCCCTTCCAGATTGTGCTGTCAGCACAGGGTCCCGAAAAACGCTTCGTAACAAGTTCACACTAGATAACATTTCTAAAAATATGGTATCAACATACATTTTATTAATATTTTGGGGGGGATTTTCCATTGACGTCTATGCTTATTTTAATTTACTATTCTGCTGTATACTTGACTGAAATGAAACTTCACAGGGTGAAGTGGACCTTGAAACTAAAAATATTTTTGCACCTCTAGATTTAAATGGAGATACCATTTGGGTCATAAACAATGTCTTTTTCATTGTTATTATAAGGAATGGGTAAAAGGCAGGTACACCCTGAATTCGGCTACGGTTCATCACAGGGTAGACACATTTACACACTTGACACAGCACAAACACACGTACACCTACAGCCAATTTTACCAGAAGCCAATTAACCTGCCAGTTTGTGTGTGGACTGTGGGAGGAAACCAAAGCACTCGGAGGAAACCCATGTGAACACGGGGAGAACATAAAAGCTCTACAAAGCTAGCACCCCAAGTCCAAAATTCAGAGCCCCAGCACTGTGAGGCAGCAATGCTAACCACTGTGCCACCATTCCATTCAAAATCTGTATATGTAGAATTACGTACAGTATATGCATAAACACACCTTAAAACTATTTTAGTTATTTTTATATCTTTTACATTTATATTTATTTTTGGGTCAAGTGGAATAGATGTTCTGTCTAGTGACATGGGCTTATGTCAGACAAATGGGATGTTGAGTGCTAATATCTTGTAAGAAACTAGTGTGGTTCTCGTTGATCCTACAGTACTTCTTAAGTTCCTAAATACCACTGTTCTCCTTCAGTTACAGAAATTTGCATGATATCTGGTACAGGATTTTCAAGTATGTATAAAATCCAACTTCATCAAGAAAGAGCAAAATCTAACACAAAATATATAGTCTGGCTGTCACTTTTTAGGGCTTTGTATGTATTACTTATAAAATCTAAAAGCAGAGTGGGAGGAAACAGTGACGGGCACTGATTTGCTAGAAATGGACAATAAAGTAATGAAATAGAAAACTAAAAAATTGAATTTTATTAAAGCAAAATGGTGTGTTTTATGCATTTTAACAATCAACAGCTAATGACAAGTGGTGCTGACAAGAATGAGATTTAGTCCCTTTAAACCATTTTTGGCATTTTGTGCACTGTGCATCTAAAGAAATTAATCTATTTTCCAGCTGAAAACTGGGAGATCCCCAGGGAAGATAGACATTGTATCTGAGCTCTTCCAATTTGATTAATATCTAGTGTTTAGCACTGTCACACAGGGGAATCAACCTAAAAAATAAATATAATTGTATATTATTATTTATCACACTTGCAAAGAATGATGTAAAAGTACAGCTATTCACACTATAATTTGGGACACAATGTCCATGTCGTCTAATGTGAACAGAAGCTATGAAGAGCACTTGGAGCACAAATATTGTTTCCAACAGATGTACTGAATACTCTATGGATTTATATCATATCATTTGACAATCTGAAATATTTTGGTAAATTCTAATCAATCCAAAGCTTTATATATGCATATATACAGTATACAAGCATGATATTGTATATAGTAGATGTATTTGTTTTTGCAAATGTGAAAGGACAGCTGTTCAGACAAAGCAAGTTTACCGTGTTGGTAGTTATGACATTTATCTTCCCTTAGGAAAGAAAGACAAAAATGTACTAAATTACTTTTGTCCACAAATCTCTTCTGCTGACCTGAAGGCACAGAGCTTTACTCCAGCTGCTTCCCCTAATGACTCACTGTGGAAGAAAACATACTACCACTTATGGCCAACATATGAGAAGAACACCATCTCCAATATCCAATATCCACCTTCCAATATCTAGCATATATCTAAAATGTTAATGTTTTTTATAAGAAACATATATTGAAATAAAAATGATAATTATACTTCTTTTATATTAATTTATTCCAAGTAACCTAAAGGTAAACATATTAAAATAATGTTTATGTGAAAACAAATTTAAATGATAACAAGAAAAGAAAGTTATATTCAGTAGTTCAATGCTCTAACAAATTGCAGAGTACAACACCTATCTAATGCAGTAAATTATAAAGTTGAACAAAAAAGCATTACGAATTAAAATGGCCTCTTCAGACTGAAAAAGTGCAGTTTGGATCTGCAAGTAAGATGTATAGCATCCTGGATGTTTCTAAGTGGCTGCATACAATTGGTGCAAATCAAGGTAGGGTATGATTATTTGGCAAGGATTCTCTTGCAGGCATGCTGTGCTATCTATGTGGGGTGTCCTTCTTCTCCAATTGGTGCTGAACCTCTGATCGCCTGTGGTGCCTGTAACACATCAAAAGATGAATGGTTTGAAGGTTGCTGAGTTGGAGGGATGTGCCTATACTTCCTAAAACAACAACAAAAAATACATTTAAGTATAACAAAATGTGATTGTAGCCTGAACTTTAGTTCAATATCAAACAGCACAGCACTGTATATGGGTTACAAAGCAATGAGTTTGTAGTGTTTACAGGTGCTCAGTGAATAGGCAAGTTCTACAGAAGCACCAGAAGGTGGAGCTTGGATCTTTCAATTGTCACATAAGATAAGATCACTTTATTAGCCATATACAATTTCTTGCATTAGGAATTTGTCTTTTTTGCATACCCAAGCTTGCTCTCCATGAGACACACAGACACATAGATAGTGAGAGAAGCTTGGTGTCAGAGCGCAGGGTCAGCCATTGTACAGCGCCCCTGGAGCAGCTAGGGTTAAGGGCCTTGCTCAGGAGCCCAACAGAGTAGGATTCCTTTGCTGGCCACGGGATTTTAACCAGCAACCTTCCAGCCAAAGGCGCAGATCCTTAGCCACAGTGCCACCACTCTGTCCCCAAGTACATGTAGCCAGAGGATAGAGTACTAGAGAATAAATGTATTTAGCATTTAGAAGAGTGAGAAAAAACATAACTAGCTGGACATTAGAAATTGAAAAAACAAGTTGAAATGGGACTGGAGATCAGAGGAGGCAGATGTTATGCCTGGGTGGGTCAGAGCTCCCAGTCTTCAGTTTTCATGGAAACCTCGACCCAGACCTAGTAAAGCAGGTTCTCTCAGCCACCTGCCACCAACTGATGAACAATCAACCAAGTGTTTCATCCCCTTTACCACTGCCCCGGTGCTCTGTTATTGAACTACTCTGGTCCGGTTAGTTCTCGCACACCAGAACTTCTGGTTTGCGTACAAAACAAGCTCATTCTATTGTCTGTATTAACTAGAGCCCGTTCCAGTCCACGACTATTCCTGAGCCACCAGCCCTGTTATCTGAATCGGCACCGGGACAGTGGCAGTCCTGTGGGTCTGTTCAATTCTCTGATTTGTCCATCAACCTTTGTCCATCACCCCTCACCTACACAAGTCTTGGTTTTAACTTTTAGCTCTTTGTTTATCTCCATTGCCAGCCATCCTTTCCATCCCTTGGCTGGGAGCTTTTCAACACAAAACCACGGCATAACAGTAGAATGATGGAGAGAGTAATATTCAAGAGCAAAATGAAACTGGAAGTAGAGATATAACTTCAAGAGTTCAAAAAGTCAATAAATGCATGAAATAAATATGATGCAAGGAAAATGTGAAACGAAACAGAACAATGTAGAAAGAAAATTGACCTTGGCATGAGAATGAGTATCATAAGCTGTAGAGAAAATGCAGATCATGTAGGTGTTAGCTAAAACAACAGCAACAGAAGAGTGGTAGAGTATACAATAGGAAAGGGAAGGAGAGAGTAAGAGTTAGAGTTCTTGGCAGAGGAGATAATAAAAATAGGAATGGACATGGCAACAGAGAGGGAGGAAATAAAGGAAGAAGGTAATACAAAGTAAATCAGATATGAGAAAGGATGAGCTAAAAGTGGTACATGTTTATGTAGGAGGAGAAGGTTGAGAAGCAGTAAGATGTTCACATACAAACAGGGATACAGGAGGGAAAAGAGAAGGAGTTATGTGCATTGTCGGCATAGACAGAAAAGCCATGAGAAGACATTAGTTTTAAAAAAGCATAGAAAGAGAAAATAAGAGATCTCAACATCCAACCTAAGGAAACAGCAGAATAAGGTGAAAGAAGATAGATGCAATGTGACACAATTTAAGGGACAGTCAGACACAAAGATTAAAAGTGAAACAGAATAAAAAAAACAAGTGGAAACTATAGGGAAGTGTGTTTAGTACTGTGATCAAGAGGCTCGAACAATGCATAGATTTCTGCGGGCAAAACAAAAATATAGGCATCTTCTACTGTATGTATTTATTAAAGGTTTCAACCAATCCTTTAATACTTGTTAATATATTTTTTGGAAGATAGTTTTTGAATATTCCAGACACATACATGTCCTAGGATAAAGCCTGGAACAATATACGCTCTGTGTTCAAAAATTCAAATTGTTGAATGATTCAGCTTTTTTCAGAGTGTACATGACCTTTCATATACTGTACAGTATGTTAGCATTAGAAACTTGTCCCCAGTTACTTGTCCTAGGGCACTATTGTCACATTGTTACACATTTTGGGAGTATCTGGATGTGGCTAGGTTTTGGAGACAAGTTTCTTCTTCTGTGTCAATCATTCTAGATGACAGTATGCCTTGTTTGTGCCTAGAACTCTTGTTAAATGATGACTGCAATGAAAAAGTTGTTGGTGATTTGTTTAGAGCCTCCTTATTCCCTTCCCTGGTATCATTAGATCCTGAATTTTCTAGTGTATCAGTTTTATTGTGTTAGACTTTCTTTTTCTTTTTTGTTCATTTATTTTTGGGTTTTGCTGTACTTACAAGTTATCATATCTATTGTACTTACAGTACATTTAACATAAACTTTCTATCCATTGGATGTTGCCCTAGTAACAAGAATGTCTGCTAGGCAAGTGAATAACAACAAAACAACAACATTCAACATACTGTATACAACAAATGCTGAATAAAAGTAATTTAATCTTATACTGTAAATAAGTAGCACCAGGTAATGAACATTAACATTTATATTTATGTTTAAGAGACATATTTTCAGCAACGCGGACATATTTACAAGTCCTTTTCTTTGTTTTACACCATAGACCTCTTTACTACAATAAATGAAAAGCAGGCTGACTGCTTTGTGGCTACACCAAGCTAACATCGTGCTTTTTCTCCATACATTGTATGGTACTACTGTACCTAGTTAATCAGAAACATGCTACAACAGATTTTGCCGTATTTGCTGCTTCAGGGTGACATTTGATAAGCACTATATGAGTCATTTAGGAAAGCCCCATAAAAACGTTTGACTGGAGGAGAAAGGTTTTGGTTCTGTAAACTCTGTAGCTTTTTCCATGTGTTTACATATAAGCATACACTAAATGAAGAAAATACCATATATCTTACACAATTAATTAGTGCAGCTGAAAATTCTTTGGATTCCACAAAAATAGAACTGAGAATCTTTTTGTATACGAGACAGAATGAGCAGAATCCCCTGTGAGAGCCTTGTTAAATTTGCTTCTATCTTTGTTGCAGTACATTCAAACATAAACGACACACAAGAACACTGACAACATTAATTTAAAAATGATTTATAATTATATTTGCCATATTCAGAAAAATACTACAATTATACGTTGTCACCAGTAATGGAGGTGATAACAATACCAAATGACAGCAATGATTGCCCAAACAATAGAAGGGTTTTCCTTTCTCCTTGTATTATATTTTAGAATACTTTGATTATTTTATTCGAAGATGTAACATAACAATGTATGGCATGTTATTTGAAGCAAAGATATTTCTAACAACAAAAAAACAAGCATTTAGTTTCCTCAGTCACCTACACTGTATGTTGATTATGTTGACTCAGAAGTATACTATTCAGTAGAGACTGATTAAGAACTTAAAAGCATTGTTTTTAAGGTTTTTGGGTGTCACTATCTGATTCCAAAATCATAATTTGTTGTAATAAATTCACATGGCCAACAAAACTTTTTTTCTGATGTAATTATATGTACATAAGCCACTTTTCGTGAATCAATAGGATCAATATTATAGCTGATTTCTCATAAGGACTGAAATCGAGATTGATTTACTGAGCACTAAATATATGTGCTCCATATTTTCTCCTTTTCTGCTTGATCCAATTTCTTAATGTTTTCCTTTAAGCAGTTCTAAGAGTGCTAAACATCTATGGAGTTTTAGTCTAACCAGTTTTAATTAAAAAAGGAGATGAAGCGTTCAAATCTTTTAAACTGCCAAATGATGTTGGCTGCCTTTCCAATCAAGTCATTCACCGTTCTGTTATGGTGCAGTCTCCTGTCAGCTGTTACCAGGTGATAACCGCTTGTGATACATTGATTATTAATGAGGAAACTATTTCCCACCTGCGCCTCATGTGGCTTTGTGTTAAACAATGTAGTGAAATTGTGAATCACCTGCCTTTCTAAAAAATCAATTCTACTGCAGTTTGTTTTGTTCCCTTGACAATATGGTATTGAGTAAAATTGAGTATTGGAGTATTTAGATAATTTCTAAAAAAATGCTTTAAATATTCCACGTCATTCTAAAAAGGAAACAAAAATTGGGATAGCAGTGAACAATAATTATCAGAGAATCAAACCTTGATAAATATATTTTAAATATATAATTTTGTGTCATGAATATCTGTTCATTATTTTCCTTGCCTTTAAAAGCTAAGATGAAGGAGAAACACAAAGAACAATTTCTGGGTGTACTTAATGAGTTCTGATGTTTTTTTTATAAATATAACACTATTATTTTTAGATAGTTATATATATATATCTTAATGATGAAAAATATAATTCCATCCTAGGGTAATATTAAAATAAAACTTTAAAAATACCACATTAGTTACACATAAAATTTACCTGAAGACATTATTGGATATTTAGTGATCTGACTGTGCCAGAAAGTAGCATGCATTTATACTTAATTCATTAAATTTGTTGTTTCCTTGTACCCACTGCACACTGCCTGAAATTATTTGTGAATAATTTATATCACTTTACTAAAAAAGGCTCCTGGCAGTTCATTCAAATTGAGTAGGTCATGAGTACATTTTCTGTATAGCTGAGAAAAATGAGATTGAAAATTGACATCTTGCATTTTGTTAATAATTCATTTTGTTTGAATTGTGTCTTTTTGCATTATTAACATAAAGCAAGAAGATAAAATAATACAAGTGAAATAAATTTTATGTACTGTACCCACCCCTATACAAAACGATTCAATGATAACAAAAATAACACATGATATACAAGCTTTTGTCATCAGCCTGAATTTTAGATGCATAATTTAAATGAACTTAAATGAATTACACATTTTACTTTCTGTGTTATTATTATATGATTATTAAAATATCTCAAAGGAGTGAAATGGTATCCGTCAAATACATTTGGTATCAAGGAGCAAATATTTTTCACTATGACCAGCACCGATATCTCAGCATGGAATAAACCTTTACTTGTTCCTTTGCTGATATCACATCTGCTATCAACTGCAGTTCAATCGACATTTCTGTACTGTTTTTATAATATGTTTACATACTTTAAGCATGTGTTTTTTAAAAAAATAAAATACTGACATAAACAACTGGCACAATGTAAGTCAATAACACTAGATTCAACCCAAACAGAAATAGCTAGATATCAATCACTTTGCAACATCCTAGTAAGGATAAATCTAATAGACTGTGGAAGATACATTTGCCCTATGAGTTATTGCCATTGTGCTCTTTACCTGATGTGGTTCTGGAGGGGAGGGGGGATTTCATCCTATTCTTAAAAAATACCACATTAGTCTTTACTAGGGAAGCCAGCTGATGTGATTACTTACTAATACTACAAGTGCCCTGTAAAGTCTGAAGCCTGGACTCTGGCTCTATACTGTAGGTCAGACTAGGAATGATACAATTGCCTCTTTGAGACAAAACAATTCTTCACCCTCAGAAGTGTCACAATGATTTAACTTGCCATGCTTGCAAGTGAACTCACTTCCAAAGCTTAATGTAATGTGGTAGTGTATTATAACTAATATCTTACAAGATGTGTGTAATGGGGCTGAAGACATCATGGAAGGATGTATCTACTTTTAACCTGGTAATCCTGATGACACTGTTGCTATGTTCTGAGAGAACACCAATGTACTGCGTTGGACTTGCGTCCCGTCCAGGAAGGGTTTTTTTCTCTATGAAGCATGTCACAATCATCTGACCTCCTACCTCACTTCAGTATCATCTCATGTGTGGTATCTTTACGATGCCTTGCTATAGGAGTAGCAGACCTTTGCCTTAACTCAGCTTCCCAAGTGGTCCACATAACTCAGAAGAATGAATAATACTGCTGTAGGACCCTAGTTACAGTTACTGTGAACTTTCACAGTGCATGGTGTTCTAGGACAGATTTTAATGCATTTACCTGGTCAGCAGGTTCTCCTTGTTAGAATTTCTATATTTCTATGTATTGATGTTTCTAACATCAATAGGTCACAAACACGCAGAAAGGTATACCAAACTTTTAACTGCAGTGGTTACAAGAACAATGTTTTTGCCTTACTGTATAGCCCAGTTTCAAAAACAATCCTAATGAGCAAAAGCATTTTAATTATTCAAATTATATAATATTAAATATAATGTCTTACATTTGAACATTTTAAGACTTGACTTATATGCTAATCTTGTATTGATTTGTTTATTCTATTTTTTACCACATTTTTTTATCTTTAATATTTAAAGTTACCTTAGATAAAGACATTAGTAAAAATACTAAGTATACAATTGTGTTAACCATTTCTCTAATCATATATACAGTATTTTGTATTTATCTTTGAAAATTGCTATGACTTAATGCACTCAAAAAAGTATGGATATGCAGCATGGAAACTCTATTCGAAAGGGGAAATCCTGTTTTGGTTAATGGCAGTGAACCCTTACAAAATTCTGCAAAGTGTGTAACTGATGGTGCGTTAAAACATTAATGATAAAGACAAAATTAAAGAGTAAAATACTCTGTAGAGGCCCAAAACTATTTTTTAGAAGAAGGATTTACCAAGAGATCTTGACCAGCGTACTGTAGCTAAATTTGGATTTTTAAAAAATTTGACGTCATTTGTGGTGAAGTCTCACTGAGGATAACGAGAAAGAGACCTTCAAACAGGACTGCTAGTGTGCTATTCATGTTGAAGGTAAAGGGAAATAAGAAGAGAAATGAATGTGCTAGTAAAATCTGAATACACATTATGTGTAGGTTGAGTTAGGCATGATTAAAACATGATGCTCTGTAGTTTTAGAATGTTATGCACTCCCATGCAATGTGTTCTCTCATAATAATCAACAGTATTGCCAGTGTGCCCAGCCAGGCAGCCTGCATTCTTGTTCTGTTGGACTACATTCCTCAACACATTGCTCAATCCAGTGCTCTAGTGTTCTATACAGTATGTACCTCCTCCCACCTCCTGTAGTGTGAGCTATGAATAAAGAAAGGCTGTCTGGCAGTCTGTAGGCCACTTCACTCAAAAACATGGTATTTCAGTCCACAACTATGGTGCTTTGTGCGGGGTGGTGTTATTTTGTCTTCCCCACCTGCAAGACAACACCTGAGAAATCCAAAATAAATTGGACACATCTTGTTCCTGAAAGTAAACATCCTGACATCACTTGCTTACAGCTGTGGAGATAGTGAAAAACACAGCAAGAAAGAGAAAGACGAAAACACAAAAAACTAAGCTGGACTGTGCTAGTTATGCTGGTTAAGAGTGACTGCAACATGACAAAAACTAAAATTTAAAACAGTAGAAGTATTTTTTTAAGAAATAGCAGCACAAGGCACTATGGTATATATGGACATAAAGGTTTGATCATGACATTTTACAAACATAACCATTTGTGTGTAATATTGTTCATTAATCTTTTAGATCTATTTAATTATTTATTATTCAATTTCAGTATCAGAACACTCTAGCAAGTTATACAAGTTAACACCATTAGTTTTCCATTCTGGATGTTTTTTTGGAAACCACTTAATATGCATTATATAAGTCCCATAATTTTGAATGGCAAAACTTGTAAGTGGGAGCAAACTGAAAGAAGGTCTCAGGTTTTTCTGTTAGCTGGCTCAGCATTATTAAATAGGAAAAGCAGGCTATTGTACGTACAATACTGGGGTAATTTGAGAGAAACCAAAGCTAGATTCCAGGTAGCAAAGATTAAAACTGAACACAGACAAAAATTAGATCATGCCAGCTATTCATTATAGGAAAGCCACATACTCTTGGTAAGGACCACAGGAGCCTGGAACGTATTCAAGAAGCATAAAATAAATGTAAGGTAGGACACCAGTCCATGTCAGGATACACACACAAGCACACAAGGACAATTTAGATCCTAGTCCTGTTGGGAGTACTGTTCTGTTACAGGTTTTCCAGTTCTCCTTAAGTTGTTGCACCTGTTGTAGAAATTACTAAATTTGTACAATTATGCCACGTTTGATAAGGACTAAGTTCCACTGAAACCCTACAGACATCCTGGCCCCCCAGTTGTGGAAACCCACAATTTAAAAACACCAATTAACCCAACTAACCCAAGGGGGTACATAGCGTGTTTTTGGGAGATGCGAGGAAACTTGTATTCTACTAAATCAGTTTTTATTTTCTTATGAAGTTAACAGTATTTTTTTTTACCTGATCTACTGTACTTCTTGGTCTTTTCTTGTGTTTCCAGGCGCCGATCGACACAATAACGTTACAACTACACAATATCTTCTGGAAGCATTTCTAAAAACAAAACAAATGTAGCTTTACCGGGGCAATATGGTAGTTTTTAAGCAACACGATAAAATATTCAGCTGATTGGAAAATTGTTTAAGGGAAGATCGGAATTACTCGTATGTGCTGCACCACATCAAAACAGAACAGTGTTCGGAATAACAACAGGAATCAATGCCACTTCGGGCTCGTTTCTCAAAGCATATTCAGGTTACGTTATTGTGCATATCGCTTCTAAAATAATAAATATTTTCAATTACAAACACAAACGTCTAAGAGCGTACTTTAAGCTAAATGTGAAATCTTGAACAAACAGAATGCGATTTAGTTTTAAGCCTGCATGTTTGTTTTTTTAATTTGATAATAAAATGATCAAATTAAGCTTGGAGCTTTAAAATTACAGAGGCTTGTGATATTCCTAAGTATACATTTGATGCTACTTCTTTTAAAAACTCCAAAATAGTAATTCTCTGGGATGCTAAAATAAACGGAGAATCCCTGCTTACATGAAACTGTCACCGTATTTGCCATTCCTGCTTGCGCGGAAGGATATCACCTACTTATCCAAGCAAAATGTAATGGAAACCCTAGGAGTACAACCAACCCTATTGCGAACTACAGGTTTCTAAATACGTATTTGTATTGACGTTTCGCACTCGCCAATAAAGCGTCTATTATGTGATGACGTCTAGAAGGCGGGATTTAAACCCATCAGGTTGGTGTGCGGAGAAACCTCAGTGTAGTCAGCGCTGCACTGGGCTTCGGTGTGAATGTGCTGCTGACATAAGTGAATAGAGATTCCCGGCCACGTAAGTACTATTAATACACAGCGGGAGATGATGTCTTGCTGAAAAAAGGGATAGGCCTGGGAAAGATTGGCCATCCCTTCTTAGCAGCTAAATAAAATTCGATTTTTCCCAGCAGTATTTTGGATAAAAACGAGTTTTCAGTATAAGACATCGGTTTCAAATCAAGAGGAGGACTTGCAATCTAGCATCATTTTCTGTTCTGCATGGAGATAATCCTGGGAGGCCCGTGAACGCTACCGGAGCACAGGGAAATCTGAAACCACTGGTCTAGCGTTATGCTTGTTTGCACTTTCTTTGGGTTGCATTATATGTGGATACTCAAATCTTCGTGCATAACGTGCGAATTTTACTTTTTTTGAACAACGGATAGCGTTTTGCAGCATTGAAGCTTGCACTGAGTTGCTTTTGTAAATTCGTTTAAATTTAGAATAGTTAGAGCAATTCAAGAAAAAAAAGATCCTGACGCCATCTAGGGCTGATAACTTGGTGCTATAGTACAGTACTGACATTTATTGTTTCTGTATCTGAATCAAATTAGTTTCAATCCCATTTTATTTGATTTGAGCTATGTTAACCAAAGGAGATATTCTAACTCTTTGATTAATCTAAAGACTCTCAAGATCATTAAGTGTAAATCCGGATTTTTTCTTTTGTGCATTCCACATTTTATTTATGTATAAACACTAGCATTTTTATTTGAAAGTTGCAACGTTCTACTTTGTGACTATTAAAACAGTAACAGGGAATACCGTTTACTGTATACACTCAGACGCTGGACCTTTAACTGTGAGAAACGGTTACGATCTGTGATTCAAGCGCAGTGAATTTATACTGAACAAGGTTCACCCTACTGGAATCCTATTACTCGAAGACAAATTTCGTAGGAAGCACCTTGGTATCGTATACTCATGAACATACAGAGGTCAAGCCCCATTAACATAACGCGTTATGGGAGATCAAGACACAAAAATCACGACTTTGAGGATTTATCTTGTTTGAGGACTACCGAATCGATTCAGAGTTTCAGTCCAAATTTAGGTTCTCCAAGTCCCCCAGAGACGCCTAATTCTTCACATTGCATTTCTTGCATTGGGAAATACCTATTGTTGGAGCCGCTTGAGGGAGACCACGTTTTCCGGGCTGTTCACTTGCATAGTGGAGAGGAGCTCGTCTGTAAGGTAGGCGCTACAGTTCAACACCTTGGTGAAGTAATGCATGCATGTTACTGCATATACAGTATTGTTATCAAATTAGAAGACTAAAACATGCCCATATACCTGTAACCAGTTAAACAGTTACTTAAAACAAACTTGTTCCTGAAATTGCGACCGGTACCTACAGTACATGAGGCATTCCAAATGATTGTAAAATGATACAAGAACAACTTGGATATGTTAGTCACATCTTGATGTTTTAGTCCCATTGTTAAAGCATGCATTGGTAGAGGCTGACAGTATAGTGCTGTTCTACTACCAATCGTTATGCCGTGGAAATAAGTCAGACCTCGTATCGGTAGGATGTCGTGTTTAAACCTGTAGTATAAAAAAAATAATAAAACTGCACCCAATATCTATGTAGTGCGCTTGAAAGTAATTATTAATTTACAAGTGTGCTGTTTATTTTCCGAAATTTAAGAGCAGTAGAAAATATTAACCGATCACTCTTTTTACAATGGATAATCTGTAATGGTGTAATGAGATGGAGGAGATCCATTGATAACAGAAGAACAATGGAGCAAGTGCTATAACCACGCGCCCTTCCTAAATTGTTGTACTCTGAGGCTCCGGTGTCCGTGGTATTGTTCTTCATTGTTTACGATTACAGCCGCTGATAGTTTTATGCATACATCTTATGTCTTTCTTAAGATGGTTATATATATATACATTCGTTTTTTTTTCTATAAAAGGGTTTTAATTGGTAGCTGCAGGAGCAGCCCTACATGAAGGCGTAAGTGTACGCTCTGTACCCAAGGCGAAAGCATCAAAGCCTTTGAGCTCGCTTAAGTTTTCAGTGTATCAGAACCAAGACACTAGTGCTTTTATTTCAGTTACTTAACCTTATGAGGTGCATTTATGCAGATGCTCACTGTAAATAAAAGCACCATCCTTACTACAGTATGGTATGTGGACAAAATGCAAGACCTTTGTGTTTTGATAGATTGTCAGAGTGCACACAGTTGTAAAAGGAGGTCCCCT
Organism: Lepisosteus platostomus; assembly: GCF_059453375.1. Classification (NCBI taxonomy): domain Eukaryota; kingdom Metazoa; phylum Chordata; class Actinopteri; order Semionotiformes; family Lepisosteidae; genus Lepisosteus; species Lepisosteus platostomus. The sequence continues at coordinate 40,763,436 of NC_142613.1, forward strand.
ATACCAAACCTATTCAATCGACAATAGTCCTTGTGCATCGGAAATGCCCCCTAAGCATCGAAGCATAATGTGAAAGTGTTAGGTCTGTAAAGGCTTTCCACATCAGTATGCATATTGTGAGAGAAAAAAATGTTTACTGTACTTCGCCATTATTGCTTGTTTTAGCTTGAAAATTAATGTGCCATAAAGTATCTGGGTTTCTGGCTGGCGCTCCTGACTTTCCATTGTTCTGGCGTAATGGTACAATAGGACATATTTTTAGGTTTACAGTATTATTTCCCCCCATCAGTTAGGTACAGTTTAGTTGGAATTAAATATAATTACGTTTGGACTGCATTAAATTCATCACTGAAATGCAGCCTTCCTTTTGCTCCAGCATGTCTTAATGAAGGGGGCACATTTGCAGCATAGAAGACAAGAACCTACTTGTTCTGCACTAGCATGTGATAAGGTGTGAGTCATGCACCACAATTTTCATGAATAAGATTGAATTTCTCCTACATTATTCATACTGATGCCTAGTTTATATCTGTCTAGCAACTAATTTAATAAAGAAGCTTAAGAATCGAAAGCCTTTAAAAGGCAGCATATTTATGCAAGTCTACCTTTTCTGATTGCATTTTCAGGTATGTTTCCAAGATCTAACTTTTTTTTTTCTTGCCTAGGTTTTTGATATCGCCCGATATCAGGAATCCTTAGCAGCCTATTTTTGTTTGTCTGGACATGAAAATATCAACCAAATTGTTGAAATTCTTCTTGGGGAAACCAGAGCCTATGTATTCTTTGAGAAGAGCCATGGGGATATGCACTCATTTGTTCGTACCTGCAAAAAACTCAGAGAGGATGAAGCTGCCAGACTGTTCCATCAGATAGCATCAGCCGTCGCTCACTGTCATGACAATGGACTGGTTTTGAGAGATCTGAAGCTGAGGAAATTTGTTTTTAAAAATGAAGACAGGTAAGATTGTTTTGTCAAAAGCTTGCTATACCAAGTCTAAGATGGCGATTTTTAAAGAAAATAATTATTTGAATCCTTTGATATTGTGCAACATGTTAAAGTTGATCTTCTTGTACTGTACACTGAGGTATAAAACAAGTATTATTGGATAATCTGTTTTAAAATGCCTGTAAATTCATTGTACTGCCATGTGGCCATTGTCTGCTGTGTTAGTCTTGGGCTCACTGTGACCCTACATTTATTGAAAATGAATGGAAGGATGTAGATTCTATTTTCCTCTCAATATGATATAGCCCTTGCTATTTCAAGCTATAACAGTCCTGGAATATCTATCAGTCATTTTTCAATTGGTTCAAAAGAGATTCTTATACAGTACATCCAAGTTTTTTCTTTAAATGGAGTGCATGTTGTGGATAAAAATCGTTTTTATCGGCCAGTATCAACCTTAAGGCCTAGGAGTTACATGTCAACATGTTTTTAAATTAAATGCATAGAGGACTTGTTACAGTAATTGGATATTTTTTGATGAGATCTTTTTATTTTTTAAAATTAATAGGTGTCTATCAGTATCTTTAGCAGTGTACTGTTTGTATGATTTTATTTACTCTGCATGTTATTTTATATTTAAGTATTACTACATTTGGCTCTTTATCTTGTATAGCTTGGTGTTGGAACATTTTCAGACACACGAAAAGGTTTAAAACACTTTGACATTTAATCAATTGATTGCAGTCCCATTTTCCATCACTATAGAAATATTGACAGTTTGTTTTTCTTATTCTCAAGCCTTTTGCAGCAATTTGTAACATCACATGATCTTTTGAGATCTGAGTATAGTTTACCTGAAGTTTCATTAGGCATTATTTCAAAATACTTCGAGTAAGATATTGTGTTAGATACTCAATATTATTTGCTTGCATTTGTTTAGAGCTCTAATTCAGTTCATGTGTTTTGTGAAAATTCATCTTTGTTTACACAGCAAGATCTCTGCTTGGAGTAACATGTCAAATGCAGTGGTATTGTAGCAATCTGACACAAATCCCAGATTTAAATTAACTTTTGAAATGTATAAATAAATCGGTTTAAAAAAAACACTGTATTTCTTTATATTTAGGTTTAATGTTTTAGTAGGGAATATAACTACCCATTAGACCCCCTAAACAAAAAGTATAAAAAATTCTTCCTGGGCCAGCCTAACAAAGAATTGTCATTGTAAAACTGAAAGTTTGCAGAGAGGACAAGCCCTTTGATTATGGTTGATCAAATGTAAATCCAGTTAACGGGCACCTTTTCTGGAGACGTTCATTCATTCCCTCTCTCCTCCTCCATTAGAAGCTCCTTAATTCAAGTAGGAATCCAGCAGTCTAATTTCCATTGCCAAGCTGTTGTTTCCCCAGTTAGGCAGGTCAAGGCCAAACCAATATTTCAGATAGAGGTTTCTGAAACTCCTGAAGTGCTACATTCAAGGACCTGGAGGAGAGCATTAATGCATTGTAAAATGAAGCACAAAACAAATTGACATGAAATAATCTAGATTTTGAGTCCTCATTGTGGTGTTCTGAATACTTTTCCTTCAAAGTCAAATGCAGTACCAGTGTTTGATCTGTAAAAGCTAAAGTAAGAGGCTGGATTAAAGGGCTAATGTTCTGCATGTTATCTGAGGACAGAGTGTGTGCTGACGTTGAAGTGTATCTCTTGTATTAATTTGAGAACTGACTACTGAGTTTTTTTTCTTTAAACACTTAAACGCATTTAAAATTGAAACAAGAAACTTTTGACAATTTAAAAATAAAGCTTTAAAGAATAGTACTAAAATCAATTAAAATTATGTTTTTGTCATTTGAATTGGTATTTTTACTTCCTTTAACACTGTACTATTGGTCATAAGCAATTCTGATCTTAATACATGGAAATGCATTTTAAAAACGGATTTGATAATGGTTTAAAACATTTAAATATTTATGAACACACATTTCTAATAGTAAACATCTGGACTATAAATAGGCTACATTGTAGGAACTTTGAATGCTATGAAAATAGTACACAAATTGAAAGTGGTCATTTTACAAATTTCAATTTAGAAAATTGAGAGTAGAAAAAAGTGTAAAAAAAGAATACAAAAATGTGCATGTAGGTAATTTCAGGATTAGTTGTATGTTTGGGGTTTAATAATATGCAGCAGACTAAAATATCTTATCACATTAAAGTCTTAGCTAAATGTTGATCAATGTCAGATTTTTTATTTGTAGAAAATCTTAGGATTTCTAAAAAAGAAAAACAGCTGAGATAAACCATTTCATAAATACAATTTGCACTGTATTTTTCAGTCTAATTGTTGAGAGTGAGTTATATTTAAGTACACATTGCTCATATTTATAGTGCTTTTAAAAACAGTCTACTATTTGTGAATGAAAAAGAATTCTTAAACTTGACTGTTGTATTGATTACTCTTTATGATGTGTTTTACTCAATGCTATCTCATTTTAATGTATATTTGTTTAACGTTTTGCAAAAGAAAGGAATGTGTTTTTAACATTTCAAAGAAAATACCCTACAACTTCTTAGAAATTCTGTCATGCAATTTGCTGTGCCAAAAATATTTCAAGAGCCCTAATGTGGTATAAAATCATTTTCTCTACCAGCCATGAGTTATGTAAGAATCTACAGTATTTTTCATATGCCTAGATGGACAAGAGCATAATTCTAAACTGTGCTTTGATGCATTGTAACAAGAGGATTTTTGTAGTTTTGATGTCCCCATGCTAGGTTTTTTTCTGATTTCAAAATGCCAGTAAAGGTAGAAATGAGTATAATCTGATGTGAACTGAGCCCATAGAAATTCTGACTTTATGACATTAAAGTCTTTCTAATTTAGGAGGGGATGCTGGGTAATTGCCTATTTGAAATATGTTGGGAGAAACACAGATTACATTTGACTTTTTCTTGGTGATACTGCACCCATTAGATGACTAGTGTTTAGCTCTGAACTTCCCAACACATTTTCTTAAAGATCATTCAACTATTTGCAACCCAAACATGATTGAAATGACTGCTGCACTAGTTTACAGCCAAGAAGCCAGATTAGGTTGTCTGTATGATGTATAAAAGTATGATGACATGTATTGGACTGAAGATGTGTTCTGTGAACTCGGAATTGCATGAGCATTTAACTTTGCCGGAAATCAAACAAGAACTGAGCAAGGGTTAAAGGATGATCCAACACAATCATCTTATAGTTGAGAGTCAGTTTTCCAGTGGAGCTTGACTTAAGTCATACTTTTCATACTTGACCTGTATTTTTTTTTAAATCTTTCTGGACACTAGTTGTTTCTAATTGCTTGAGGATTATACACAGAATATGGCATTGATTTTAGTTGTAAAATCATGTCACATACTTGCATGGACTTATCTACATATGCTATTCTAATTATTCATGAGAAATATTAACTCCCCCCCGATCAGCTCTGAAAGATTAAAGACAATATAAATATTTGTAGCTGAAATATCTAGAATAGTTATCTAGAGTTAGATCTCGATCTGTGGTCTGTTTTGTCTGTGATAAAAAACATCTTAAGAGGGCATATTTGCATATGCTCTCATAAAAAGGGACATTTTGAATTTGTGCTGTTTTCTAAAGTAAAAGCGTTCAGGCCATCTCAAAGCCTATTAAGATGGTAATATTAATTTCTTCGGGGGTTCATAAATTGCCTTACTGATAATAGTGGTATAAAAAATGTTTAATGTGACAAACCTCATATATTACATCTACTGTAACATTATCAGAAACAGGTAGGGCATGCTTTTTAATCTAATTCAACTAATATTTGAAAGGCATGTTAACGTTTTCACCATGGAAACCTATCTGGTTTTTGCAGTGTCATAGTTGTGTATCATTACAACCAGTGATCAGTAGTTTTTTTTAAACCATTTTAGAGTTGGGAGTTTTGTAAAAAAAAAAAAGCTATAATACTTTTGGCCTGGGTTGATTGTAAATTTAATTTTAAAAGATAAATTATAGAAATTCTTAGGCTTTATCACATTGGCTCATTTAATACTGAATGATAAAAACTTGTCAAAGTTTTTTTTATTCATGTCATTATGTGAACCTTGTTCTTTGATTTTTCTGACAAGCCATACAATTAGAAAGCTTTTAGTCCAAATTCTAAATATGGGACTCCATCAGAAAGGAACAGAAGACCTTTTACTTTTCAATAAAGGAAAATGTGCTGGGAAATCTGTGCAATCCTGTGACACAATGGAGGGTTTTATTTACTTTATGGCTTCCTCTTTTGTTGGACAAAGAGGCATTTCCTGTTTAATGCGTGATTTCTTTGTTCTTTGAGAGTCTGTTTATTGTTCTTGGAGGTAAATTTGAACTCTTTTGAGTGACTTCATTTCAATGATCTGAGAAAGGAGTTCATTTTCATAAGATTAAGGAAAAAAAGCATAAAGTAAAAGTTGAAGTATAGGAAATCAGGAACATTTTCATGCCACAGAAAATCTTGAATGACCTTTGGTTTACATAGTGTCATAGTTTATCTGCCTAATTTTGGCCAATAATAATGTATCTTTTTTCTTTTATTTTCAGGAGTCTCGTTAAATTGGAAAGTCTGGAAGATGCATATATTTTAGAAGGAGAAGATGACTCTCTCTCAGACAAGCATGGCTGTCCAGCCTATGTGAGCCCAGAGATCCTTAATACAAGTGGCAGCTACTCTGGCAAGGCAGCAGATGTTTGGAGCCTCGGTGTGATGCTGTATACAATTCTAGTTGGACGCTATCCATTCCATGATGTGGAACCTAGTTCTCTCTTCAGCAAGATCCGCCGCGGGCAGTTCAGCATTCCAGAAACACTCACCCCCAAGGCGAAATGCCTTATCCGCAGCATCCTTAGGCGGGAACCCACTGAGAGGCTTACTTCACGGGAAATCTTGGACCACCCTTGGTTTTCTTCAGATATCCATGCCTCTAATTCAGGATATGGTGCAAATGAGAAGGAAGCTTCCGATCAGCTGGTGCCTGATGTTAATATGGAAGAAGAGCTTGACAAGTTTTTCAGCTGAGCAGCACAACAGTTAAACAGGGATGCCTGGCACAGAGGAAAAAAAAACAAAACAAACTTAAATTGAAGGAGTTTTTCTTCACCCATTTAATGGAATTCTAGATCAACCTAGCTTAGCAGCAGAAGCAAAGTGGGAGTTCCTTTATCGATCTTAGAGAAGCAGAAGGACTTGTGAAATGCAGATGTAATGTAGCAAATTTCTTGAAGTGGTGCTATCAGGTTAGATTGATGCTAGCAGAATTAAAGTACAAATGAAAAGGCATATGAGGAAAATCGCTTCTCATCTCAAGGAGACAAGGAGAAGATAAAAACAGGCTGCACGTGCCAGTCAAACTGCAGTGTATCACTCCTTTTCTTTTCTATAAATCGTTTGCAAGTCACAATAAATAACTTTTTGCCTCAACACATTTGGCATCGTACTGTTATGTATTTTGCTTTTTTTTCCATTCAGGTAATTTACTTGTTTTTCTTTCATTGACTAAAATTATTCATTATTTTACATAGGTGCACATGGACCGACACACAATGCGGGTGCTAACCAAATTTTCAGTTCATCTTTGTGTAGCTACTTTCAGTACTGGTATAAATCTAGGCTCATTTCTGGATCATGTGTTTTGTATACTTGTCAGCTAGTGACATTTTTAAAGCTTTGTTCCTAAAAGGGGAAGTAACTTATTTAACAAGCTTTTCTGCTTTTATTTCAACTGCCTTTGTTGCAGTAAGCTATTACAATACAAACTTCCAGTTGTATAACTGCTACTGTAGTATCTTAAATTTTTTTTTTCTTACTGAAAATATACAGGGTTCTGAAATAGCTTCCAGACCTGCCATCATGCACTTGATTTGTATAGGCGGAATAATAAGAAACACAGGGGCTGGTCAAATGAGGTGTCAATGTTTAGAATAGGAGAAACTATTAGGTAATTTAATGTGTTGGCACCGAAGGCAAATTTACAATTTATTTTGAACTATTATATTTAAGAAAATACAGGTATTTGTTTCCTGAGTAAAATTTGTTTCGGGTCATATAAACATGAAGATGATGTGTGGGCACACAGTCAATGCATGACACAGGGCAGGCATTAAAATGAAAAGCAACAATGAAAAAAAATCTGTCCGAAGCTTAGCTTATGCCAGTCAATTCAGCTACTGTTGCCAGTATTTAATGTTTTTCTGTCTAGCTCCTAATTTGAGTTTAGGCACTTTATTTCTTAATAATTTAAACGGTTGGCACAGATTATTTAATGAAGGCTCTATAGGCATTAAAAAGCAAGTGATACAACCATGGCTTTTCATTAGAATTGAAACCCTGTTTCCCTAAAAAGAGATTCAGATGTTTACTTCTACTTGATGCTAACTGCAAATAGAGCTGGAAAATATTAAGCTTGTTTTAAGAGATGCTGAAACATTTTTAAAACAGTATAACAAACCCTCCCCCCTCCCCCCCCCAGAATTGGACTTAGTGGGTAGATGGAAGCATCTAAATATTAACTTTTCTAAAGATTATCCTACGTAAGTTATATGCTGCTTATTTTCCAGATTTAAGAAAACGCACATCTGCACCACTTTGTCTAAAAAACAAGAAACTAAAATGAATAAGCCAATGTTTATTTTTTAATATTAAAAGTAACATAAGTTATGGACACTGTACTAAACACTTCCATATTCTGGATTTTTGACCCTGTTTTTTTTTAACCTTTTCTTCTCTTACATGACTGTCTATATACAGTATGTAAACAGTTCTGGACATAACTAATATGCTGTTTGCAGTACCTCATTTTTATTTTGTATTACTGCCTGTACAGATTCTGTGAAATGGTCATGTTCTGGATAGGTACATGTGGACTTTTGTAGTATTTAAATGTTACTTGAATTTGTGCTTTATTATAGTATGTGGCATGTGTGTACAGCTGCTTGGCATTTGCCCTATAGATGCTATTGCCTGCCTAGCAGGAAGGCTTTAACTCAGAAAAAAACAAGCAGAGGATGGTTCAATTCTCAGTGGATTTATGAAATAATAAAAAAAATCTGCAGCTGACCTGCCCCTTTTTAAGAAATTGCTTTTATCTTATTTCACAATAAAGAATTATGGAGTGAGCTATTCACTTTGAAGATGGTGCTGAGTTGGTGCTAATGTTGAAGGATTTTTTTTTCTTTTTCTTTGGAAGGGGGAATGTTTCGAGAAAGTGATATGCATGGCGGGATTTCACTGCCTCTGGTGTTTTGATTGTAATGTATTTGGTTTGATGTTTTGTCCAAAAATTCTTCAGTAAGTAAATAAATTGTGAACTGCATATTGAAATAACTTGTTTCTTTTATTTCTGTGGTGTACTTTTGTTCCCGTCTTAAATGACTTCTCAAAACAGTGGTAACCCTAACTTTGTTTTAATATGGGATATTTGGGTAAGTGAATTTATCCAAATGTATGCTGGCCAGCTATGTTCCCCCTAAATGTTATCATATAAATATATAAAATATATACTGTATATATAAAAACATGGCTGTAGTCAGTGTTGATACTTAAGAATTTGTCAGCAAAAATAGTGTAATGCATCTCTAATAAATTCCAATCTGTGCATTAGGTGTCTTTGAATCCAAGCAATGTTTCATCATCTACATATCCCATAATACAGTATACGCTGAATTTTAAGCCTTTTCAAATCCATAGAATAGAAATTGTAATAATTATACATTATGAAAGGTATTACAATGATAACCTAAGTATTGGTTACCATCATCCACATAGAGTATACTGTATAGTTTTCTAGAGAAGATTAAGGATATAAATAGCCTCCTATATTGGGTGAAATATTTTCACTGAATGGGCAGTTTCAAGATATTTTTGTACCTGATTAAAAAATAACATCTATAAAGCTTTCAGTTTAAACAATTTCACTATAAACATGTTCACAGTGGCTGTCTGGTTTATTGGCAGTAGGTGTTGTACACAAAAGAGGAGCTTAAGTCTAGAGAAAAACAAGCAATCCATGAACTGCCTGAAACATGGAAGGTAATATAGAGCTTCTAAATTATGGATTAGGCCTGTCTGTGAAACATCATTTGGTTTTACTTTTTTCAACCAGGATATAATGCACAGTGGTTAGCATTGCTGCCTTGCATGCTGGGGCCCTGGGTTCTGTTCCTGGGGTGCTGTCTGTGTTGTGTTTGTATGTTCTCCCAGTTTTCGCATGGCTTCAGTTTCCTCCCACAGTCCAAAGACATACTGATAGGATAATTGGCTTCTGGGTAATTGGCCCTGTGTGAGTGTGCCTACTCTGCCCTTTGATGGACAGGGATCCGACTCCCCCAATAACTAGAACTGGATTAAGCGGTTAGTAAATGGATGGATGAATGAGTGTGTGTTTGCCTGTGTGCCCTGCATCTGGTGTCACATCCAGGGTGTATCCGGGTTTCCCCATGAACCTGAACTGGATAAAGCAGTTAGAAAATAGATGGATGTCTAGTAATTGAATGCAATGGCCTGAAGATGTTTTTTGCGATTCAAATCTGCCTGCACCTTTTACACATATCTTTTGAAAAAATCCCCCAGCTTTTAAGTTGATTGATGTAAAATTTTAATCGGGTTTTAAAAATGAGATCTGTTTGCACCATTCCTGACTCATATGCTGTTTTTTTTAATATGAGTTAAAAAAACACAGTTAATAAACTGTGACTTTTGAAATCATTATGAATGCACATTTTAATTTTCCTTTTCCTGAAAAATCCAGCACTTGAATTCTTAAAATGTAGTCCACATTCCTCAAGGGCTTACCTGTAGAAACTAGTCTTAGAACTAAAGGCTAGCTCTATAAAAGTCCCAGTTGATTTTAAAATTGTAAATGTGAAATGGTATTTTGCTGTCACACAAAATATTAGTAAACTTCTATGAAGATTTTATGTCTTAAAGTATTAATCCTCACGCTTGGTCTTGGAAAGAGATAACTGCACATTTAATGCAGATCTCCTACTCCTCAATTACCAATGAATGGAAACGGTTGTACAGTAGTTAAGGACAATTAAATCAATTATTGACTCAATAAATATAATTAAGATCTCAGATGCAATAACAACCAGGAGACCCTGTGGTTCTATTGGACCAGCAGCACGGGTTGATATTAATATTGTGTATTGGGGCCCTGTGTTCAATTCTAGATCTGGGTTTTTGCCTGACTTTTCTCTGGGTGCTGCAGTTTCCTCCCAGAGTCCAAACATATACAGTACTGGAAGGTTAATCATCTTGGAATATTAGCCCTGGTGTGAATGTGTGTGTCAGTGTTTGTGTCTGTCTGGATTGCAATGGACTGGCATCCCGTCCAGGGTGCATTTGGACTTCATTTATTTGGTTAATCAAATACCTTTAAATTCAATTGTTTATTTGTATTTTTCAAATCAAATCTTTATATTTTTATATAGTAGAATGGGGTTAGAAATGAGCATGAACCTTGTGCTACATGCTCGGTTTTAGCTCTCCCCAGATTTTTCCTAACCCCAGGGTCTCCAGAGATGAGAGCAAAGGAGGCGCAACAGCCTGTGACCCCAGAGTTCCTAGAGGTAAGGTAGGTGCCATTCTTGTCATAAAGACCTGACACAGATGGTGACATACTTTAGCCCAAGCCTCCAGAGTATGATAAACAGGACCGACTGCCAATCTCTGGACAACTGGATGGTGCAATATCTCTCCCTACACTCTCCATTAAAGGGAAAGGTTATCTCCAGGGTAAAAACTTCCTATACAGAACAAGAGAAAATCTGGAACTGATGTCCTTTTTCTTAATGTAAGAGGTGGAACGTGTACCACATGCTGTTAGTTTTTGCTGATGGAGAAGGCTTTTGATCTGGGAAGATGGCTATATGAGCTGTCTCCATCTGGCCTCCCCCATTGTTTATGCAGACAGGTTGACACAGGTTGATCCTTTCTCCATGGGTTTGAACTGAAAGGGGAGAAGATTTAGTAAGAGGACGTATGAATGGGCTGCAGACAGTTGAACTGACCAGCCACTAGAGACCACTATACAGCCTCTAATTGTCCAGAATAGCCACACTGGTGTTAATATTCTCATTACTGGATTATTGATGATTGGTCTGGAAATGCACATTGTCACATGGGTGTAATTAAGCTTTAGTTTGGTATATTAAAACGTGTGTATTGTGGTGGTATGGATTGGGATTTATGAGTGATTTTATGTTGTTAGAGCATGAAAAGGCACACAAAATGCCTGTTGAACTTCACTGCTGCAGTTGTCATGTGTTTTTTTTTTTGTGTGTGTAGACCCCCTGGACTGCCCATCTCCTGTCAAACTTACCTTTGGAATGTTATTTTTATAGTGATGTAGCAAGGTTTGTTTAAAATGTTTAAACTGTTTACAAGATTTTAGGGATAATTTCAAAACTTATTACAAGAAACCAGCATGTTATCCATAACTTATACAATATATTGATTATACCTCTATAACAAATAGAGAAATTGCTCAATAGTTTTCAAGATAAAAAGCACCGGACTGCTCTGTTCTCCAAATGTACATTTTGAACTATTGTGTATGTGTACTGTATGTACATACTGTATGTGTATGTACACAAATGTGTATGTGTACATATGTGTATGGTATGTACACAAATGTGTATGTGTATATACAGTATACATATGTTTATGTGTATGTACACAAATTTGTATGTGTACATTTGTGTATGTGAATGTATGCAAATGTGTATGTGTACATATGTATATGTGTATGTACATAAATGTGTATGTGTACATTTGTGTATGTAAATGTACGCAAATGTCTGTGTAATACAGTATGTATATGTGTACATTTGTGTATGTGTTCAAGCAGAATATATGCTCAAAATATGTTCAATCGGATCACAATTTTAGCTCTATGATCCAGGCAACACTGTTTTGAGTCACTGATGACTGTGACTGGGCTTCCCTTAGTGGCTGCACACATTTAACAGAGTATTGCCAAGTTAATGTGTTCATTAACTGGGTTGGGGTCTTTCAGCTTTTCAGTAAAAGAAACAACTGGGACTTGCCTGGCATCTGCAGTCATCAAGTAATGTGAATGAGAGATGTTCTGCTCCTTCTAAGGCTGCTACCTCCCCTTTGGAGCTTGAAGCATATAAAAAAATGGGTGGATCTGATCTGTAGATCATGTCTATGGAAGATAATTCTCCCCATATACTGTAAGTATGGGGATTGTTGCCTTAATAAAGTCTTAATATTTGATATGTACCTTTATATAATCCATTTTACAAAATTAAGATCTTTATTAAGGTTGGACACTCTTCTCCACATTTACAGGGCCATGAACCTACAGTATCTATCTCACTCCAGGACTTAGATGTCAGATGCTTCAATCACCACGTTTGGCCATCTTAAATTGGCTTTCATATTTGGTATTTTTATTGATGTCAATTTGGAAAGCATGTTAATTTACAAATTACACTCTATAAAATATTATTGGAATGTCAATCTGCTATCTTCTGATTCTGGAATAGTTATAAACCAGGTTAGGATGTTCAGTACTGAAGTTGTTTCTTCAGTTAATTACATCCTCATTTGTACAGCTGTTCAAGATAACAACTTGTGGCAAACATGCTCCTGCTGGTGTTTTTAAACTCTTGCAATTCAAAAGAAACAAAGTGCTCACTCTCTGATGATTAATGAAATACCCACCTGATTACGTATCGCCCCATAAAAAAAACAACATAAAGTATCACCATAAAGCTAAATGCACTGTTAGGATTTTATGATGGATTATGCTGTGAACTCCTGAAATTACATATGCATGTCATATACAATTCATCAAAAGTAACCAAATCAAATTATTGTAAGCAGTATGCTGCATTTCTTAAAACTAGTGATGAGGTGGCAGCAGTCGTTCAGGTTGTCACAGCCACTCTATATTTAAAGGAAAGGACGTTTGTTGCATTTGACGTTTCTTTTTCCATCTTTGCATATTGTCTTCTGGAATAATCCACTCAGCTCACATAGTGTCTAAGAGCGTACCTATAAAATGATTTAAAATGTAATCTGTTTCTAATTATGCTTTACATTTTTCCTTTACCTCACAATATTGCAAATTAATGTTTAAACTGGTAGTAGAATATCAGAACTGAAAAACCTGTTGCTGTGATACTGTATACTGTGGAGTATAATTAGAATTTACATAACATTACAGGCTATAACTCTTGCCTGTATTTATTAGATTTAACACACCATACTATGATTGTTCACCATCAAAATATTTTTCATAGAATTGTAGACTGTTCATTTTGTACAGTTATTTAGTGTAATACTGATGAAGATGATGTTCCCTTGATGAAATAACATGTGTATCCAAGCACAAAAGTTAAAGCTAGCTCCAAAACAGCAGAAAATAAGAGGAGTGTTAAATGTTGTTGGTAAAATTTTATACAAAACATTGGACAAATAGATTTGAAGATGCTTGAATAAATGAAGAATTATGTTTGTACTCAACCACATGTTGCTCTGAACTTTGTTTCCTTAGAAACATGCATTATTGTTTGTGTTTAATTTGGCACTTTTGTCTACTGTGGTCTTTAATATATTCTGATTGAAAAAAGAAATGCAACACCTCCTCCTCCACACTCTGGCCCTCCTGTCTGCGTGGAACAGGCTGAAGACTAATTCACCCGTGAAGAGGACCTGATGCCACTGCTGACGAGTCCATCGCAGCCTCTATCTGGCCCGAGCCAGTCGAGTGTGACGTCTAGGAGGTGTGAGCAGAGGGCCTCTGATGGTTGTACAGGTGGCAGATCTGAAACAATCTCCCAGATGAACCAGTCTGATGTGTTGGTCTTCCCCTGGTATGGTCACTCGAGAGCGACCGAATCTTGGACGGTCATCTGTCCTGCCGGTCTTCTGAAACCTACTCTGTAGTCAAGATGCAGTGAAGCAACCTACTCAATTGTGTCTGGTAACGCTGGCCCTCTCCCTTGCATCTTGTGACATTCGAGGAATAATGGAATGCACAGAAAACTGACTGAGTGTGGTCTTTTTCATGCAGTGACCTAAGCTTTGAATTAAGACCTTTTTAAAGGTGACCTGATCAGGCATCGTTCCACCTGGACATCAGTGGGTAAATGTGCACCTAATGAGCTTCCATGTGATTGGCAAGTTGCAATGCCTCACTGCAAAAGCTGTATTGCTGGTCAGAGGGCTTAAAACAAATTGACAACTTTTTGTGAAAGTACATAAGTTATAACTATAGTCTTTTCATTCCAGAAAATGTTGCGTTTCTTTTTTCCATCAGTATACTGTATGTATGGGAAGCTAATTTTAACAGATGCCAATTAAACACCCTGTATGTTTTTTGGACTGTGGGAGGAAACCCATGGGGAGAACATACAAACTCCATGTAGATAGTACCCAAGTTCTGAAATTTAACCCAAGGTCTCAGTGCTGCAAGACAGAAATGCTGTCCAAAGTGCCACCATACTTCCCTTTTTTCCAACATATTACAGTATGTTATATATTATTTAATATTTCTAAATATGATTGCTGAGTTTGCAACAACTTTCTTTGTTTACACAGCTTTGTTTAGTCAGCAAAGAGCAATTTTATAGAATCTCACTTCCAGAGAAATAATTTTGAGACTGCAGAGATAAAAATAATTATAATTATTATTCAATATTTAATCACTAGTTGATATATGCAAAGCAGAGCAAATTAAGTATCATAGGACAGAGCTAATCCACGTTCTAATGATTTGGAACTGCTCAGTTGATTTGAGATCAATATATCAGACAGATATAGGTAGAAGATTAACTACAGTATGTTACTGTATGTAACTGTGTTTAGGAATGTTTTAATTACACTAGGCTTTACTATAATTACAATAATTACTTAAGGTGGGGTAAATGAACATTTACAATCATAGTATATTGTATGCACTTCTTGTAATATAACTGTGATCTTTTATGAGAACTATTAGGGGCAGATTTTTCTTAGCAGCAAAATGTAACATATATTCCCCTTTTCAAACGGATAATCAAATGCAGTAACAGTTCTAACTATATTTGAATAACTCATGAAGTGTTTTACACTGAGAATAAGTATGGTTAAAAGAAGAAATCAACATTTCAAATCAGGTCTCATGTTCCATGATAACACACTTTCCCTCTTTTTTCAAAACTGCTATTTAGAAAACAGTTCAATCTCACAGCAAACATGCCATTTTTAAACACATTCTAAACTGCAGACTAAATTGAAACAAAGAATTTTATCTAGACTGTAAAACAAAAGCTAGAGGTCATTCAAAATGGAGAAAATGAATGAATTAATCTTTTGGATTTATTACCAATAAGACTTCTAAAGATGAACATTTCTAATATTTTTTGCAGGCTTCATGTCAGGATTTACTTAATTTTGTATTGTGTCTGCAGATTTTTTTCCTTTCCTTCTTTTTCTTTCTTTCTTTATTCTTCTTTTGGGAAATTATCCTGTAAAACTAATTACATTCAAGAGTCAAGAGAAAAAAGTTAAGAATGACTGTAAAAAGCATAGGCAGACAACATCAGCTATTTTTACTCATAGATGTCTTTCTTTGTTTTAAAGCCTACCGCAAAATCACAATGGAAAAGAGCATTCATGGAAATGACTTGCCTTCATCCTCATTTTGCAATAAAACTTACTGAAATATCAGATTTATTGGTGTACTACCACACTGATGTCCTTTTATTTCCATACCAGTCATTGATGTTTTTTAATTATTTATTTCCTGAAATTAATTTTAAGTTTGTCCTGCATTACTTTCTTAGACTTTTCACTCACACTGTAAGGATTATGTTAGCATACTGCACTCGACATTCCTGACACTCATTTGGGATTTTACAGTAAATCTGGCAGTCAGATTTTTTCCACATCAATCCTAAACACAATGCTTGTAGAGAATGTGACATGTTCCCTCTACAAATGTTCACATTTCTTTTATGGAATGTGCTGACTGCAGAGTTGACTGCTGTAAGGGGGTTCACATTAATTCACATTACAGTTCTGTGCATTATATTAAATGAGTTTGTTAGTAGGCAGAGGAACTTATTGAATAAACAGGTTATTTACAAGGGCTGCAGATTATTTTGATTAAGTGATAATTGATGTCTTAGCGTTGTGGCTGATTACCTTAATTTAGCTGGTGTTATCATGGCATATATTGTGTCAGGGAAATTTACATTCTCAAAAGTTTGTCTAAATTAGTGATCCTTACTCCTGGTCCTGGAGAGGGAGAGAGGGAGCTCAACCACTTGAAGACCGAAGACTTGGAAACTATTATTATTATTATTATTATTATTATTAATCAGTAATAAAATTACATAATAAACAGGTAAAATGGAAGATGTTGTGGGTATCCAGGAGTGGTTTGTAGGATAATAATTATTATAATTATATTATTCTTAATAATTTTATTATTTTAACATTGCATTTTGTATGATTTGTATGATGTTTAATTCAATCCAAAGAATTATTGAAATTAGTTCTAAAGGAAGATCTATTAGATCATCTAATAGTCTTTAACATTTTTATCATTTCTATCATATTTGTATTTGCACTTCAAGTGCAAACACAAATATAATAAATATGTATGCACCCATCAGAATTGTATTGTTGTAATTTCCATGGCTACAAAAAGGCCTGTTGCTGTAGTTTAAAGACAGAGGGATTCAACTGGACTAATGTATGAATGAGAAAGAGTTGCAGCTGTAGCTGTGACTGAATTATGACTTACAGTACAGTCTTGAAAAATGTATCAATGTAAAAATAAGAGGCTTAATATTAGAATCTGATTAATTATTGATGCTTTATACATCATGAGAATACACATTTCAGAAGAAATATATCACTGGTAAAAAGAACAAAAACTGCATAATACAGATTAGATTTCTTAAAAATTAGATACTTCTGACTGAATAAGAACAGTAAGCTAAAGCAGTTTTACCAACATGCCACCAAAAATATATATATTCACTAAACAATCTGAGCACTTAAGAAAAAATCCCTAGGCTGAGATAATGTTGTTCAAAATATCTCTATATTTTTTTTCCAGCAGATTTGAAATCCATTAAGGCTTGGATTTTATCCATATTTTATAGTGTGTGTTTGTATTTTGTAACAAGGGTGCATGTACTATGACTTGGATAGTAATATGTCTGTGTTTAATTAGAAACCTAGTACTACATTAGTATATATTATATATTAACAAAGGATTTCTTTAAAAATCAACCTATATATTTATAACAACAGCACTGACACTATAGCTGTGAGCTTGTGATACAAATGTGATGATATGATGGTTCCCTTTCAGCTTTTATACAATACAGGCTATTATCATAGAAGTATCCATAGTAAGGTATCATGTGTTGACACTATGATACAGATTATGAGGTGTAGCCTGGGAATATAAAATATGTTATTAGAATAGGTGGCTATGACTGCAGTACCCTGAAAGGTGATGGATGTTAGAGTGCTTCTTGAGTCAGGTGAGCTTGAGTTAATTAGTGACCTACTGTAACTAACCTAACCTACAGTAGCTAACCTTACTCTGCTACCTATATAGCAGGAAATGCTGTGACTTGCTGTAACACTGTAACTGTGGCTTTCTCACAATTGCAGCACTCCTTGTATCAATGCTAACTCTCCTAAAGGTTGACTTGGAGCAAAGTGTGATGAACGACTTGTCAAGTTCACACAATCCACAAGAGGGATGTGACCAGAGCAAATGTAAAAACCATTAAGCCATGGTTTCAAATGGAAAAAAAATACAAGGCCTAAAATATTCCAGGTAAAGCTACAATTAGATTCCCATAAGCTGTTGATTCTACAGTAGTGTGAGAAAATTTTGTCCAACCTTATTTTATAAGAATAAGTTTCTTATTCACATTATTCACATCAGTAAAGGAATACATTTTGAAAATACAGTTTGACAACTGGACAGAACATCATACTAACTCATATTTCACTGTGAACAATGCCATCTATAAAGCTCTTTTCTCTTGCCAATGGAACCGAAGGTAGTTGTGCCTTATACTGGAATTGATGTTAAAAAGCTGACACAGAACACACACACACATATTTTGTGAATCCAAAGTTATACAGTATCTATTATTCTACCTGGAGTTCCCTTGAATGCTCCAAATATAAGAAATTTTAATATGTGTACCTATAAAGGATCCTGGTATATTTTGGGTCAAATTCATGCCTTAATATGGTTTCATATATTGATTACTTTTTGTGTATAATTTGCTTTCTCATACCAGGGTTAATTATTGTTCTGCTAGATTTATATTTAAACCTGTTTGCATCTAGGTATACTGACATTGTAGTGATCTGCTGCAAGTAATGTTTATAATTCCTTACATCTAAGCCATCACTTACTAAGTCTAAAATGTTTATTGTTTTATTGTTTCAAACCTTGTGCCTTTCAGCCTAGAAATTAAAATAGTTACCATTATTTAGATCGAAGACAACTATATTATGAATTTGTGTGAACAGGTGTTCTGTATGTCTACACCTGAACAGTATTCTGGGTATGGTGCTCTACCGGTGATCTCACTTCACTGCTTGTAAACTTGTAAAATCATTTTAAAAAAAGGCTCAGACAAAGTGTGTATTTTAAGCCACTTTCAACAACACATGAATGATAAAAAATATCCTCAGTACATACTTATTTTTATTCCACAGAACACATGCTTTTTAATGCAGATACTATATATACAGTATATGAATGAGATGATTGCAATGCTTATTTTGTTTTGTTATTATTATTTTGTTTAGAAATATAAATATTATTCTACAGTATGTGCATATAAATACCCTCAAGAAACATCGGAAAGCACTGTACTGCCAGGAAAAAAAACAGAGATGTCTTTCAGTAATGCGAGTCATGTGAATGGAGGCTGAACTAGAAAAATAGAATAGAGACAGAAACAGACATTTCTAGTAAATAATTGTACAAGCCATTTCTATACTGCATTTTTGCCCCCTCTGGTGGAATAACAATCCATAAACAGGATCCCTGGGTTTCAAAGAATGGAATAGGAAAATCTGTTCTCAAACCAAAGACATTTCTGATTTGAATTTGCACATCAAGAAACTGATTTTTCGTTAGCCTTGTGCCGCAGTATTTAAAAGCAAAAATCACAGTAATCATAGAGAGTGTTCTGTGCATAAAGTTTATTTTTAAAACACAGTCATGCCTTTATCTTGATTATCATCTCATGGCCTCATCATGCATTCCAATGGAAATGCACATGCACTACAGTACATCTAAGAATATAAATTATCTGGTTATTTTCGTAGCTGGTTTTAATATGTTAAAAAAATCCCCCAAAATCCAATCATTCGGTGGTACCACCCAAATCTATTTTGGGGGGTATTTTTTTGGAATCAAAGCTAAGATATAAAAAAACATATATTATAATAATAATAATAAAACATGGTTCAAATAATCCCCCCACCCATAACAAACAAATACTTACAGTTATATTTGCAGAATAAATACAGTACTGTATATATATGTTATTATTACAGAAAGACAAAGACAACCAAAATAGACATTGTATTTTTTATTAATTATTATGAAACCATAATGATAAGGGGCACCCAAGTAGTGAGCCAGTGGGTAATGCTCTTTCATTTTTTTTACTTTTTTTTTTCAATAGCACCACAATAATCGTGTATTACAAATTCAAACAACTTGGCAAGAAACTGTAGACAAGAACTAAATCAATAATTTTCTGAGGAATCCTATCAGCAAGCAACCAGCAAATGTTAATGTGCCAACACAACACATGGATGAGGACATGCGTTGTAGAAGAAGGTATCAACCATTTCATGGCAAAGGCCAAATGTAAGTGGGAAAAGCACCAAATGACTTGGTAAAAGAATCTGCAAAGAAATCCGGAAGCATTTTACTTAGAAAGAAAGGGGGGGGGGCAAAACCAAATAAAATAGAAAAGGAACTTACATGAGGAGCTACGAAGACCTATGAAGAACCAAAGTGAAGATATGATCACACAATTAAGTGTTTATACCTAAATACTAGATGTATCAGAAATAAATTACACGAGATAGACATTCCAGCATTGGAAAGAAATTACTAGAATGACAGAAAATGATGGAAAGGAATGTAATTTTAGAATATAATTATTATATTATGAATGTAATATACACGCTGTTCCGGAGATACAGGAAAAGTAGGAGAGGGGAAGGTGTAGAACTGTATATTAATAAAGAGTATTTGGGTTTAGAGAGTCAAGGCTAGAGGCCTCAGATATCTCTGAAATTATGTGGGTCAGATTTAAAACACATTCCAAAGGTATAGTTTAAGGAGTATTTTAAAGAACACCAAATGCAGTACAGATGTTGATTATAATTTAATACTGTAATTTAATCATTTTAATATATGTTCAAGAGGGGAAATGTTTTTAATACAAATTTTGGAGGAATTTATCTCACCTTCTGAGCTTCCTTTTGCCCATTTCTGTCACACATCTCAATCTGCATTAGCAGTCAAAGATGCTGTACTGTATGTACCTTGTGCTCCTCTCTTCTTGCTCATTATGGATCTACAGTATGCCCAGAAGTTGATGTTGACTTCCTTCAGGAAAGTTCCTTCAGGGATTCCACTCCCGAATCTCATTTACTCTCTGCCATGGTTCTTTCTCATTGTCCTTGATTTCCATTTCCATCCTGCAGTTTGCATAGCTGTCAACAGCACACTCTTTTCCTGTTTCACCCTCCCTTAGAGCTTGCAGACCTACCAAGTCCCAGTCTTGGTGATCTGAGACCACTCTCCTCCTTTAGAGTTGACCACACCAGTCCTATATCAAATCCTGTCTCCATCGCAGGGCCAGATGTTCTTCATACTATTTTGAATTAACTTCCTTCTATTCCTCTAATTATCTCCCATCCTGCGCCCCTTCCCAGATCTCTCCCCTAGCATGGCCATTTTCCTCGAGACCTAAATCCTTCAGATATCAGAGTGTGGACTATAATCTGTTTGTACACAACTCTTCAGGAGCAGTTACTTTTCCCACTCCACTTCCAAGAAAGTGCTCTTTGATTTCTGCCTCTCCAGGCTGTAAGAGAAACAGCTAGCCTGCAGGCATCGGTCCTGTTCTTCTCATCCAGAACTCTCTGTTGACACCATCTGTCTGTGGAGCTCCATTACATCCATACTTCCTCAGACACATCTCACCCCCTCCTCCACTCTCATTTATCCCTTAAACTACTGAAAACAGTTTTGTGAGAGACTTCTACTGTACCTTCCCAATATAGATTGGGAAGTACCTTTAGAAATATCGAGAAAATGAAATGCTGGTTAATGAAGGCGTTCTTATCCATTTTATCAGGGAGGTTACGAGAGGAAATTTTTATATTGATCTAGTCTCAATAAAGACCATTAGGGAACTGTGATCATGATAACACTCTGTGCTTTGAAGTACAGTTTGAAACTGTATAAGTTGAGTAAAATGCAAAAGTTTACAATATCTAGAAAACAGATTTGGAAGGAATGAGGCACAGTTTAAGAAAAGATAAATTGGCTAGGACAAAAGTGAAAGCAGTAGAAAATAGGTAGCAATAGTTTAAACAGCTTCTGCCTGTAGCACAGAACATGTTTATCATAAAAGTGAATACACAAATGTGAAAAGTATCAGGAAATATATTTAAGACCAGGAAAAATATAAAGTGGTGGCACAGTGGTGCAGTGATTGGCATTGCTGCCTCACTGCACAGTGGTCCTGCGTTTAATTCCAGACCTGGTCTGCTATTTGTACTGTATGTTCTCCCTGTGTTTTTGCGTGTTTCCTCCGAGTTCTCCAGTTTCCCCCCACTGTCAAAAAACAAACTGGTAGGTTAATTGGCTGGACCTGGTGTGAGTGTACAGTATATGTCGCAAAGGAACAAGTAATAGATTTATTCCATGCTGAAAAAAGAAGAAAGAGAACACAATGTTTCAGCCGTGGAGCCTTCTTCAGGTGTTCTTCGACACCTGAAGAAGGCTCCACAGCCGAAACGTTGTGTTCTCTTTCTTCTTTTTTTCAGCATGGATAAAGATATTACTTGTTCCTTTGCAGCCTACGTGTGCTGACGCAGCTACCCACGTGAACTTCTACAGTATATGTCTGTTTGTCTACCCTGCGATGGACTGGCATCTTATCCAGGGTGTTTCCGGCCTTGCGCCCTTTGCTTGTTGGGATAAACTCTGGCTCCCCTACGACCTGGAATTGGAAGAGTGATTAATAAATGAATAGATAGTAAAATATAAGGGAAAATAAAATGTTTTATAAAATATTAAACAACAACAACAAGTTTCAGGCAGAAGTGTTACAGGTATTATAATCACTCAAGATTAATAAATGTGGAAAACCAAGATGTTTTTAATGTAAAATTACAGTAATAATTATGGAAATAATAATTTAATAATAATAACCTAAACTGAAGGATCACCTATTGTACTTGAAAATGTCTAGTAAAACATTAAGAATAGTTAGAAAATATTTAGATTTAGAGAAGTCAGATCATGCCTAACAGCCTTGTTAAAGGTCTTTGAACAAACAGCAACAGAACAGTTCATTCTAAATTTTCAGGTGGCAACAATTCAGGAAAACAAGTGGATTGAGAATTGGTTATGAAATAGGAGGCAGGTGGTACAGATACATGAATACTCAAATTTGGATGATCTTTTTCATGGACTACCACAAGGATCTGTACTAGAACCACTGCCTTTCTTAATATCATTATTTATTAATATCAATTATCTTGATTCTGATATAGTAAACTAGTAAATAAACTAGTAAAATGTGCAGATTGTGCCATACCCAGAGGATTACCAAACTCTGTAGCAGTAGCAAATTAAACTAAAAAATATTTTGAAAATTCAAGACTGACATTTTTTTTATATTTAATAGAGACAAGTACGGAGTATTGCATAGAATAGGTAATTTAGAAAAGACTTAGGTTTAATGTTCAGGCATCATTTATATTTTCTAGACAGTGTAGGGAGGCAATTAACAAGACAAAAAATAAAAGGGAATTATTGCAAATATTATGTTAAAATTTCATAACCCAGTACTAAGGCCTGCTGTAGATTAGAATGCTGTGTGAATTTTGTCAACACATTGCTGCTCTGGAACCAATGCAGAGAAGACCATGCAGATATATCACAGAGCTTAACCTTTTAGTTTTCAACAGAAAAGATTATGACCTGATATACGTACATATTCAAAATACTCAAAGGAATTGATAAAGTTAACCTAAATCTTATAGTTCCTCTTAAGTGAATAACATATTTGTAATACCTGTTTTTTAAGCAATAGAAATGAGGAGGTTTTATATGGCAGATATGTTGAGATTGAAAAGTATGAAGATGAATTGCATTAAAATTGAAGTTTTTTTGGAGTTCATGAAAAATGTATTCTTAGTATGGTTGTATGACAACAAATTTGACAAGGACATACAGTGTAACATTTTTTGGATACTGTACCAAGAACAATTACAATAACTCTATAAGGTTTGGTTTCATGTTTAGAAAAAAATGGAATTTGAAAATTTAAAAAAAATGCAGAAATCGTAACTGAAACAATTTTTACATTGTTTTGACATTTGAATTACAGTACTTGTTACATACTGTTTGTTGACATTTTCTTTACCAATAGTTGATCATTTTTAAAATAGGGAATGTATTTTTAATCAGAGAGGAAACCAGTATTATAAAGGCAATAATGTAATGTCTTCATGTATAAAGTACAGGGTGGAAAGCCAAAGAACCAAGAAACAAAACATACAGTGAAATATAGATTTTACACCATTTTTCCTGTCATGTATTATCAAGAACAGCTGTTTTTGCAGTTTCAAAATTATTACATTACATATAAAGATAGTTAACATGCTATATAACAATATAAAATATACATATTTTTACAAGTTTTAGAATTATACGCTATTCAGATTCATGGTGTTTTTAACAGCAAATGTATGTAAGATGTATGGGTGATATGAATGTTAGTTATCACTGTTTCACAATGCTAAACAGCTGAACCATGTAAGCAAACATCTAATTATGCAATAAGTCAAGACTTTCCTATACTTGAATCACGTGGATACAGTTACAGTACAAGCAAAAAGATGTGCTACAGTAAGTTATGAAAAAAGTCATATCCATTTCTGTATATTGATGATATGTAATGGGTGAACATGTTCCTTTTGCACATTGATGATCTGTAATAGGTGAACATGTTCCTTTTGCACAATCCAATATTAGAAACCAAAATATTAAAAAAGAATGGCTAGATAAGCCCCATCTTAAAATGTGTGTTACCAATTGAATTATGGGGATGATCTTATTCGGGATGCTGCTGTCTCCATGGAGATACTGCAGAAACAACAGTTTAAATTTGATTATCAAATCTTTTAGTGAAGCCAGGATAGATTATAAAAAGAGGAAATGTGTGTTTTTAATTTTTTCTAGGACTCCATTTCACTGTATTTGTACTATTTGAATAATGACGAAGAACCAGACCTCATGTGCCACACATCTGAATTCCATTGAAAGAAGACAGCTGCTGTTTTAGACAGAAGCAGTTATAGGCCCAGAAATAATCTTCCATCTTAACACATAAATCATGTCCGGTGAAAACTGGCCAAGACAGCAAACAAAATACCAAAACAGCTTGTATTATGGGGAGCAAATGATGAAACATCTTGCAATGTAAAACATGCCATCTTAATTGCTCTCCCATCTCAAACCAACCCAAATAAACATTCAGTTGACCTTAAAAAATAACAAAAAATGAGAAATACTTTTTAATTAGTTGTTAAGGCCATTTAGAAGAAACATAGCCAAGTTAAAAAATAACATAGCTGACACTGCAGAATGGAAATGTCAATACAAAAGCTAGTGGGTGTATAATGGTATTTTGAATTGACTGACATACTATCATTTAAATAGCCAGTATTAGCTTTCCTTGTAATTTAGAACTTCCTGGCTGAGGAAGTGGAGGAGCGTTATTGTCTCCTCAAACAGGCCGTAGTCAAGACGTTCAGTTTATGAGTGCAATGTCTGAGGGAGGAAAGAAACCTTGAGTAAGCAGTCTCACCACTTCCTCTGGAGGAGTTCAGATGCTTTACAAGTGGCAAACAACATCTGTAATATATATATATGTATGTACTGTACATGCTGCAGCAGACATTATTATCACTCTAAAACAAGTGGATTGTTACGCCTCTTTGATTGGTGACACCTACCCCGTCATAAGGATTGTATCTTGGGAAGATTGCCAGAAGTAATAGGACTGACTTTCTAACATTGAACATTGAAAAATGATAGCTAAACTCTACATATAGCTAAACTCTGAGAAATGTGAATTTGATGCATTTCCTAAAAAAATCAAATCTGTATTAATGAGTTGTCAAGAAGCCTTTAGAAGGATTAGACTAGAAGATTTTAAATAAAATAAAATGAAATAAAAAGACTTTCTATAAAACACTAGCTAATGCTCTGGGCACTGCCACTCTTACATTTGCAGAAATACAGTAGAGGAATGAACACTATCTTTGGGTAATAAAATCATAAATTGTTTTACCTTGCACCTGCACTAGATGTGATTTTAATTGTTTGTTCATAATGAAGGATTTACATTCAAACAAGATTTTTAATATGCAATGCATCACTACACCTTATTCCATGACAATGCATAGATTCTCTTAATAATAATAATAATAATAATAATAATAATAATAATAATAATAATAATAATAATAAAAAATCTATCACGGTACAAAGTAAAGTTTATTTGAATGCGTTACATGGACTTGCACAAGTGTTCAGACCCTTTCTGTGATGTCCTGTTTTGCGACCTTTTAATATCTTGCAAATCGATTTTTAAACATATATTATTCAAAACCTAAATGCTCAAAGGGTTAGATATTAATGGTAAATTAAACTAAAAAGAAAAAAAAATGGTGATTGCAGAATTATTCAGACCCATGCAGTCAACGTGTGGTGGAAGTACCTTCGGTAGCTATTACTGACTTTTTGGGTACTGTAAATTTCCACAAAATGTGCACTCTGAACTGCAATGTGTGCTCAATCATTTTGGAAGATTTACTCAAACTCTCACAAATTACTTTGGGACCATTTTTTGACAGTAGTTTTCAAATCTTTCCACAGATTCTCAACAGGATTCAAGCCTGAGCCACTCAAAGACATTCACTATCTTGTTCTAAAGCCACTCCAGTATAGTTTTAGCCCTGTGAATCATTGTTCTGCTAAAAGGTGATGTTTTTTTGTCCCAGTTTTAGCTTTGAAACATTTTTACACCCTCCTGTGCCCTTATACTTCTTTGTGTCTGAGTTGTTCTGAAAGCTCCTTGGTCTCCATGGTTGAGTCTGTTCATTTTCTAACCACTTTATCAAATACGGGGTTGCAGGGGAGCCAGAACCTATCATGGCAGACAACAGGCACAAGGCAGGATAAACCACTAATGGGACACCAGTCAGTCGCAAGTCCTATATAGTTTAATCTTTGCTTGTAATTCACTACCTCACAGAGGGGCTTAGAGAGTATTAATTTTGAACCACAATTATTGTACACACACAGAGGTCAATATAATAATTGCATGGCTCATTAAGTTTATTTTCTACTCCTAAATTAATTTAGGAATTTAGGTTTACCACAGAAAAGAATCTGAATAATTATGCTATCATGGCGTTTTTGTTTTCCTTATTAATTATATACTTACTTATTTTTGTTTTTTGCTTTGAGTGTGTGGAGTAGATTGTGTACAGTATATCACAGATATTAATTGCTACTTCAAAGTGTCATAACGGCAAGCTTTAAAGTAACAAAATGTAAAAACTGTACATGGGTCTGAATACGTTTTGAAGGTATTGTGTAATATCACTTTACTTTAATGTTATTTATGTTATAAAATCCTTAGTGTAAAGCTGTCCAGAAACCCATGATAACAATCAAATCACTTCTTTCAGATAAGCCAATTTTCTATTTTCATTTAGAGGTTATATCCCCATTGATTCTAATCAGCTGTATGTGCCAGTGCTGTTTCACATTATTCCACTGAAACATAGCTTGTGATTCTGTACTCTTTGTCTCTGTGCTCATCTGATTACATTTTCTGGAGCGTTTTGCAAAACGAATGAGGAAAGAAGATTATCATCAAGGAATGCATTGTGTTTCTTCTTCTGCTTTTTCAAAGTATTAAAATATAACAGAAACATCAATGGAAATACAAAATGATGGCAAGTAGAAAGACACAAAATTATAATGTAAGGTATTAAAATGTTTTTAAGTAGTAAAAATGGGGGTTTTGGATATCCTTCAGATTTGGTAATAGTGTACAGAAAAACAACTAGTCATTTTCTAATGGTATAAATTAACAGTATTAAACAGCACCAAAAAATAAGGAATATGCCAGTCCTTATATATTTTTTCTTTCTAAAAAGTAGGAAATATGGAGATAACCATTTGTTATAGTCAAACATTACTAGAAAATCAGGATTTTACTGACTATGAAGCACTCAGTTTGAAAAAGATTCTCTTTGCATATTTAACAGAAAAATACAGTATACCTTGTAACATCCATTTTAATTACTCATAATGCATATTTCAAGTAACTGATTGCAAATTTCACCTAGTCCAGTTTTCAATTGTTATGCAGTATACCGCTCTTGTGTTTCTCATATTTTTTTTCATTTGTGTGTGTGCTTGGGGGGGGGGGGGGTTACTCTTAGATTATATGCCACAAAACATACTGTACTTCTAACAAGTGATAACAGCAAAGGTAAAAAAAATTCAACATGTATCAGTACACTTCAACATGCCATACCGAAGAGCACAGAATAGGCAGAAATGAGGCAGACACTTCTCTGTCAGTAAATTAACAATAGCATTTGGAAATGACCTCCCCAAAATATGAGGACTTACAAAGAATTGTCATTAATGGAGTAGAAAGAAGCCTTGTAGTTAAAATGTGAGTTAAAGGGCTCTAATTCTGAGAGAAACCAGGATCAAACATAGATGAGCTTAGAAAAAATCAGGAAGTGAAGTTGAATCAAATGAAACCTGAGTCAGAAGCTGATATCATTCAGAAAAGTAAAGATATTTGTGAAATAACTGTCAGCATTATATGCAATTAGAATTTTTACACATGAACAGTAACGAGGAGCATCACTGGAACTGTTACTCATCAAACTGGAATTTGTCGTCCTATACAGGTTTCACAAAATTTGTTACTTTCGTGATGATGATAGCTTCCATCATCGACTGTGTATTTCTGTTTTCCATACAATGAACGTAAAGGAATATTATCTTAGTCCTGTGCTGCAAGGTAAAAAGTGTCTTAAAATGACTGTATTGTAACAAATACTAACAATAATGTAAACCTAATACTGTATTTCTTTAAAAAAAAATTCCTTAAAAAATAATTTTCTTCAGAACCATATTCTTAAATTGCAAAAAATGCATTCTACATTTTTTTTGCACTTTAGTAGTCTATTCTGTTCAGTTATTGTAGAGCCAACCACTGTTTTTTTCTGTAAATCCCATGAGGGCCAAGTGCAACATGCATACTGAATGTGGACTTACAGATACAGTACTGTATACAGAGTAAATGTCAAATGTCATGGAGTGACAGAAATGGGAGTGGGGCAGCGGCTGGGGGGCTA
Source organism: Lepisosteus platostomus (assembly GCF_059453375.1). NCBI lineage: Eukaryota > Metazoa > Chordata > Actinopteri > Semionotiformes > Lepisosteidae > Lepisosteus > Lepisosteus platostomus. The sequence continues at coordinate 40,792,158 of NC_142613.1, forward strand.
TGATAATTTTGATTCTTAATATAATGTCCAGTGTTTGTGGTGCTATGGTGTGCTTTTTCTCTCCTTTTTGTCTGCTACTCCCTCCTTTTAAGGTCTTCCTGCTGACCTTACTGCTTAGTACAGCATCCAACAATAATCACAGATGGCCTAAACACCTGTCGATTATCACACAGTCAGGGGTGGTACTGTACATTAGATGCATGGAGGTGCAGAAAGCCTGAGACCAGACTTCACATGGACACCCCCCCATCCCAGCTTCAGGTCCTGGAGTTCTATGCTGAATGAACATACTGTATATAAGCTTTGTACAGTGGAGGTTGGAGGACTCAGGGACCTCTCTTTGTCTTACCCTTACAGGTCTGAACTGATTCAGGAATGTGGTGCTATTGGAAGCCATTTTGTTTGTCATTGTTTGAATTGCGAGAGAGGGACTGTGAACTAAGGGACTGTGCTCCTTAGGATTTTTTTCTTCTTCTTCTGGTTCTTCAGGACTAGGCTGTTAATTTGTTTGTTTGTTTTTGTGTGTGTATACAGCAATACCTACAGTAACTTGTGGTTACAAGTAACACTGCCTTGAGCATATCTGTTGGTGCACTGGTGGCTCTGCGGGATCAATGTGAAAAAACTAGTTCACTTAGAGAGGTTCCATGTGAGGAAAGGCCAATTGCAGGATTTAAGCTCATTTGCTTTGATGTTAGCTGTAACTCTCTGGTGAGGAAATTAATTTAAGGGAAGTAAATACTACAGAATCCTCATCTAATATAATAATAATAATAATAATAATAATAATTATTGCTTACACTTATATAGCGCTTTTCTGGACACTCCACTCTCTGTGGTCATTCCACTCAAAGTGCTTTAGAGGTAATGGGGTCTCCCCTCCACCACCACCAATGTGCAGCATCCACCTGGACGGCAGCCATAGTGCGCCAGAACGCTCACCACACAGGGGAGGAGAGTAGAGAGTAATGAAGCCAATTCATAGATGGGGATTATTATGACCATGATTGGTAAGGGCCAATGGGAAATTTGGCCAGGACGCCGGGGTTACACCCCGTTTTTGAGAAACGCCCTAGGATTTTTAATGACCACAGAGAGTCAGAACCTCGGTTTTACGTCTCATCCGAAGGACGGCACCTGTTGACAGTATAGTGTCACAGAGAGTCAGAACCTCGGTTTTACGTCTCATCCGAAGGACGGCACCTGTTGACAGTATAGTGTCCCCATCACTATACTGGGGCATTAGGACCCACGTGGACCACAGGGTGAGCGCCCCCTGTTGGCCCCACTAACACCTCTTCCAGCAGCAACCTTAGTTTTTCCCAGGAGGTCTCCCATCCAGGTACTGACCAGGCTCACACCTGCTTAGCTTCAGTGGGTTGCCAGTTGTGAGTTGCAGGGTGATATGGCTGCTGGCGTGTAAAAGATGTCATTTTGCTTTCTCATACAGTAAGAAAATGACATTTTTAATTATATTGTGATGGATGTTTTATAGCTCTGTAAGGGAATGCTGCAAACATAATTTAAGTTTTGGGAAATTAAGAAAATCAGGAGAATAATGAGTATAACCGGCCTGACCTTATGTATGTGAAAAATAATTGAGATAGAACAATCTTAGTTATTGAAGTTGTTAATCATTGAACAAAACTTTTTGACTGCAGCATTATAGAGTGACAGAGAAAGAGAATAACTAGAATTATATGGCTTCCTGACTAACCCAGATTGTGTGGGTGTGCTAGCCATGTAGGAGTAGGCAAGATGAGATATGTTTCTATGTCTGAGTGTGGAGGAGGGGGAAAGGGAGTAAAACACCTAACATTTCTCTTTAATGCTGAGACAGGGTTATACAATTAAAATCTATTAAAATCAAGGTTGAGTCCCACTCTTTAAGGTTTCATAAGTCAGAATCTATTAACTCAGAGAAGTTTGGCTGTAAGGTGCTAACCAACATACATCATTTTTTTTATCTAGCATTGCCCCTGTAAAAGTTTAAATATTTTTATAAATGTAACAATCAACCTAAAACTAAAAATAATAGGAGGATGTTACCTCCTTTGTTCAAGGTGGATAAAAATAAAGTTTAAACTTTATCTCTTTGCCTGAAAATTCTGATTCCAGAAGATTAGAGATTGTACACTGCTGTATAGGGTTATAGTAACATTTCAAGTAGGTACTGTAGCTGCATCAGCTTGTATAGGCTGCAAGAGAACAAATAAGGTTTATTTCATGCTGAAAAAAGAAGAAAAGAAGCAACGTTTCAGCTGTGGAGCCTTCTTCAGGTGTCAGAAAGAGAGGAAAGACAGCAGCTAATAAAGCATGGGAAAACAAAAGCCGGGAGTGGAGAGGAGGTAGGAGCAGGAGAGAGGCAGAGTGGGCACTCAGGTGGTGTGAAGTTGAGAGACTTCACACCTCTCTTCACCTCTCTCAACTTCACGATTTGAAATTATATAAATAATAAACCTTTCCACAAGCTGGAAGTGCAATGTCAATGCTGCATTAGTTCAATTGAAATAGTAAGATTAAAACAGTCTGCAGATAATGTGGATACAGCATACTGATGAAAACTGGTGTCAGTTGGTACAGTATGCATTCTTTTTACCATGAATATGTCCAAAAGCAAATCACAGTACACTGCTATCTGAAAGCTAAGAGAAGAAGTCCAATATGGTCTAAGAGTGACCAAAGAAGTTTATTGAAACCTGATAGATCACAAATACTGTTTAAACAAATCAATCTTGAAGTTCTGAAAGGCCATCAGGAACTGTGCAGTACTCATTTCTATAGGTATCGGGGTATTTGACTTCACAGCTAAAAAGCAAAGGTAGAAAATGACAACCATGGAAGTGGGAGAGAGCGTGGATACACAATTGCTGGTGAAAAAGGAGTAGAAATGGGTTAAAATGGGAGAGATAAGGGACTGAACATAGAACATTCTCTATCGGAAGTGACAGTGTTTTAGGACTGACTTAGCACGGTATGGTTTTCCATTACAATCAAATTTAAAGTGTACAGATTTATATTATAATTTTGTTAGTGTAAAAACCTATTTTGGAATTTAGTTTTCTGGATGAATTGAAACTTTTGCTTTATTTAATTAATGGGCAATTTGTCATCAGCTTGTATTATGGCTAAATTCCGATTAGTAAAGGAATAACCCCCTGTAACTCACTGATTCAGTCACAGTTTTGACTATCGGGTCTGATATTTTCTTCTGAGCAAGACTTCTTCAGACTGACAAATATCAGATGTAGGAAAGCCAAAATAGCAAGCAAGGTAAAAATGTGACTGATGCAAAAAGAATGAGCAAACAGAAGGCTGAGTATTAACCATATAAGTTGTGACATTGGTTTATTTAGAGTATAGCTTGTTTGGTAAACATTTAAAAATGTAGGTCAGTTGCTTTTATATAATACCTACAGGAGCCATTATTTATTTGCTTGCTGTTTTCCCATACTTCTTATATTTTAAGAATGCTATATTTTAAAAATACAGAGTGACATTTTCTGTGATTTTTCCAGTGATCTGTTTCATAAAAATATAACATACAATGTGCATCAAAACAATTGAGAAATGGAAAAGCATAGAAACTGTTATTAAATATAAGGGAAGAAATTTAAGACCCCAGGGATCAGATGTGGAAAGAGAACAGTGGAGGGCACAGGATGGCACTTTGGGAGACACAGGAGGGGAGAGAAAAGATTGGTGAGTGAGCCTTGTGGGGCAACCTGGTATGTGTGCTTGGAGGAGAACCATGCAAGAGCAGTGCCACAAATTCAGTGGTGAGTAGGTGTTAATAGAGAATAACATGGCTCACAGTATCATAGAAACACGGAGAAGGATTAAGATACAAAACGGGGGGTAAAAGTGGGGGTAGCACAAGATGAAGGAAGACAATAGAAAACAGAGGAGAGTATATTTAGTTAGGGGAATAAAATGAAAGCCAGACTGAAGATAATAAAGAAAAGTCAAAGGTTGATGGTGCATCACTGTTCACTCATACATTTTAGATTAGGTGATTTCAGGGAGACTTCCATGGAATTATGGAATTATGGAATTTCAGACAGTTCTCACTAATATCCAGAGATCAACCTCTGTTTACACTCTTTCACATAAACAAGCACAAAAATGTATATTTTGTGTGTATACAGTATATCTGTGTATGTATCTACAGTATATACCAGGTAGATAGTGCCATATGCTAGGCACTTGATTATCTATTTAGTTTTCAACGTTGTATTGTAGCCACATGTGTAATGTGGACTTGCAAAGAATGCTTTTTTGCATTTTATAACTCATTCTCGTGTCAATTATATGGAGTTTATATAACGAAAGTTCGGGAGGGAGGACAACAACCACGCTCAATCGTTCCCAGCCGTCAGTAATTAGCAATCACTCCCTTCATCCTTCCTCCACCAAATGCTATAAATACCAACGCAATATCTCTCTCCTTCGCGTGTGATTTTTGCATCCCACCTCCACTCCAACTCCACCTCTGCAGCGACCCCTTGATTACCCTGCATGGGGGTCCTGGCCTCCTCATCCTATGGTCAGGAGGTCAGCCCTCAGCCAAATATCCGCTCCATAATAAAGTTCATTACGCTTTGATTTTGGGTTTTGTAATTCGTAGTGAAATACAGATATATACAGAATATGGAGCAGTTTTTGAACTTATAGTTTTTGAAGGAGCATATATTGTTAAGCAGCACAGGGATGTTAATGTAGCGGAGCTAGTTCAGACACGGTGACATCATTGCCCTCCCTGTGTGTAGCAGGGACCTCAGAGCTGCCTAGGCTGGGAGAGGTCTCCTTCAGCTCATGCAGCTGGCTCCCTGTTGCGTTACATTGGAGACCCAGGTTTGAGCCCCAGGTGCTGCGGGATGAAACGGGCAGGGTGGAGCGGCGGAGAGCACAAGACCACGTGGAACCATGACGGTCACATTAGGAATATCTATTTTCTCTATTGTACAGCCACGGAGCATTCTGATTACCACTTAGTTCAATACAGAAAAGGGAGAACTGTGAAGTGATGGTACAGAAGACTGCACACACTAACCTAAGCCCTTATTGTAGTATAGGTACAGTACAAATAGGCAGAGACCTATGTATAACGTGTTCTTATATAGTAATAAAAAACAAAGCTAAGAGGTAAATTGGCAGTTCAGAAAAAGTTTCAATTTATCAGTGTTTTGGTCATGAAGGCCTACTTTCTACACCTCTGGCAATTAAAATATTATCACTGTGTAAGTGGATGCCTTCTTTTACAGACCAGACTTCTAGCATCTTAAAAAGAGCCTGCATTCTTACACTTGTGGAAAAATAATTTTTGGAGCTATCCACCAGGCAAAAAATAACTGTGGGATATATTTATGCATTTATTTGGTACTAGGTCAGATGTCACCTGTAATTTATTGCAAAATGTTTTGTCCTAAGTTAGGCCTTACAAGAACAGCTTTAGCTTTCATTTTGCTAAATATCACGCTTTCACACTTTTGAGATCTGTTTTTTACAGAATGACATGGATGGCTAAATATTGATTCTATAATAATATTTAATATTAATTTTATTTAATAATATAAAAAAATGCTGGACCTGCAGTCCCAAATTGTAAATGTAATCATTAGCATTTTGTACAATAGTTTGGGCAACTTTGTAAATTCTTTACTTTTACTTTAAAATTATACTGTGCAATGAATAAATAAACCACATGACTGTGCTCAACATTTCCTGACCCATTAGGTGTTTTATTATTTAAATGTTATAAAGTTGCTTCCAAGGCAAGATGGTGTCAGGGCCTCATTTTTTATTTTACCATATGACTTTATGCATTTGATTAATTTATGGTTATTATAGTACATTTGGCAACTCATCATGACTAATCCAATGAAAATAGACCCAATTCATAACAATAACCTATGTAGTAAAATAGTAATACATGTTTAAAATTAAATCTGCTCACATTTCTGCAATAGCTCCGGCATTTTTCATAATGCATGCTGCCTATTGTAAGACCATGGCATTTTTTAAACCTAAAAAACAAACAGATTTTCCATAAAATACACTACTACATTTCAATTTTTATGATTTTTAACAATAAAAAATAAAGATTAAGGTTATCCATGATATGTGAAACTATACTAAGCTATTTACTCCCTGGGGAGATACTAGGAACAACTTACACTCAACAGGAAGCATGCACTGTTGGTTCTCTGATCAACTGTAAACAGGGTACGGTTTCTATCTATTAAGCAGCACGTATCAGCTGTTTTGGAGACCCGGGACCCTGAGTTCACTTCTGGACCTGGGCTGTTATTTGTGTAGAGTTTGTATGATCTCCCTGTGTTTATGTGGGTTTCCTCAGACGGTCCAAAAATGTATACCCTAGGTTAGTTGGATTTTGGGAGAACTGGCCCTGGTGTGAGTGTGTGCGTGTCTGTGTTTGTGTCTGTATGTACACTGTGCTGGACTGGCATCCCATCGAGCACAGGATTCCAATCTTCCAAACAGCCAACTTGTGCCTGTTGCTTGCTGGGATAGGACTGGCTCTCCTGCAACCCTGAACTGGTTGAAGTGATTAAGAATAGATGGATGAATGTTTACTGTTTTATATCAGGAGGCAAAAATGATCAATTATGATTCAACAATCTTATCATTTTCTTTTCATGCATTAAATTCATACAGATGCAGCAATTCAAAATGCGCGGGCGATACCGCATTATTTTCCGATGCGCTGTACACAGTCTACCGCGAGTTACCGGTAAATGCCGCTAGTTACCGTAAATTCTCCTATAATACAGCAAGCAAAATAATAGTATCCGGAATTTCCGCAAGGTGGAGCTAATAAAGCTCAACCTCTCATGTTTGAGCTGTCTCCATCAAAGTCTTTAACGAAGATATTACTAATAGTATTAATAATGAATGACCTTGGACAAGCTGTAAGTGTAAACTCAAAGTATTGCCCTGGTCCACATTCTTTTTTTCATTGACCGTCTTTGTAAAAGTAACACCACAGCATTTCGCAATCACGCATTTGTTTCCAATCATGCAAAGTACAGTAATTTTTGAGAATTGATTCACCATGCCTTTCACATGCTCATAAAAGAGATTGATTTAGGAACATAAACATATTACCGTATGCAAACTGTACTGTATACAGTATGTATATGTATATTTAATGTCTTAACTGTGCCCGTTTAAGTATTGAATATTTATATGGAATTTTACCACTGAAGGGAAATTGTTAGTGCCTGAGCATAAAAAGAATAGGAGCATACTGCAACGCATGTGAAGGCCATAAACGATATTAATTTTGGAACTTAAACATACAGTATATGGCTGGTCTCGGTACTTTAAAGAAAACATACACACCAGTATTCCATTTCTCCCTAAACATTTTAAGCATCGAAGTCTTTAAATAACGTGATACCGGAGTCAACAAGCATACTTTTAGAATTTGATTAAAAGGGAATATAATATGGAATCGCGTATCTCAAGAAATTAATAACGATATGATTATATTTGTGTACTGCGACAGGGCTGTGTAGGGCTGTTTCGCCTCTCTCTTCATGCGACTTCCTTTGTAGCCCACTGGTCTACGTGCCCAATTACCAACTCATGGGTTGTGTGTTCAAATCCAGCTGGTGCTGGACTTTTCTTTTAACAAACATTTCTTCAAAAAAATAGAATAGCAATATTATGGACAATCAATTGACTTTTATATTTCAAAATATCACAACATGATCGATTCTAAGTCATTTTTTATAGCAATGAATAGTCGCCTTCTTCCCTTCTGACAACGGTCCCTGCGTCCGCTTCCTGCTTCTATTGTGTGTGTGTGTGGGGGGGATTCCTTCAGATCTCCCTTCAGATTTAAAAGGTTATTAATCATATCTTCAGTGTCGCATCTTACAAGTGCAGCTGATCTTTTGCTGCCTGGGTGGGTCAACTATCACAGAGAACCTAACATTTCTATTATCAACAAATTGTAAATTTGTAATAGAGTAAATTTTTATAGAGAAATGGAGGCTGGACAGTATGTGTTACAATATAAACATTTGTATTGATTTAAATCGTGTTTTGATTTAAATCGCAAACGCGTGTTTAATTATATGTGTTTTTTTAATCATAATCAGACAAATGCAAAATAAATTGATACAGTATCTTTGTCTTCTAAGTATCTTAATAAACTTTCAGCATAGCTTTCTACCCGTTTAGATTTATTTTTCTTGGGATTTTGGGATCAAACGTGGAAGGATTAGATTGTAATCGTTTTTATTTTTCAAATACGTTTTAGAAAAGTGTAATCTATACCTGCCCAGACTGTATGCCTTCCTAAACCCCGCCCTGACCACTTTCACTCCTGTCCTGCTCTTCCCCGCGCACCCCAGCCGGGCGCTCTTCGGCCTCTGCCCGGGACGAATGTATATTTAGATATTTACACCCGGCACGGCACCGAGGGAGCGTCTGCATTTATAACTTAGTTTTTAAAATTAGTCAAGCAATATGAAGCATCCCCTTTTACTTTTAAGTCCCTTAAATACATTGAGCACAGCTTTCTCACCACTTAGATTACTTTTTGATACCATCCTTTCACAAAGCAGAAACTTCTTGTATTTTCCGATGACATACAGTACAAGTGGAAAGATTACAGATTTTAATCGTCTTTAATTTTGTTACGTTATACGTTTTAGGAACGTTTCATCTATACAAACACCACAAAACTATTCTCGATTGTATTTCTGAATGTTATGTTACACCTACAGTAGTTCACTGCTTTAAATACATCGAATTAAGAAAGTTAGGTGTAGCACTTTAAATCTTTTTTTCTGAACCGGGGAAAATCTGATCATGTTTCTCTATAACAATAATAAAAGACATTATTTTACATATCACCTTTAAAAGTGGCATCTCAAAGCAATAAAGAAGATGGAAAAACAGTTAAAAGGGACCAAAGTAAATACCAGACAAACGCAAAAGCGTTTTTAATAAAATGCTTTTATTCATTCAGCAGAGAGTGAGAGGGACATCCAGCAGAGAGAGACACACACACCGTTTTTTCCATCGACAAAAGTCTGCATTTTCAGGAGTGTCTCTAGCCTCCCAATCCTCCCCAGTAATGCGTCGTACTGCTCCCGCTGCTGCCAAAAAGTCTCCACACAGGTGCCTTTTGCCGAAGTCGGGAGACATTAGAGGCTTGCCACACCCGGAGTGTTAAACCAACGCATTAGCACGTCAAAGCCCATTGAGGACCCGGGCGCAATAATTGTTTTGTCCCTTGATTTACTGATCTGCATTAATTACAGAAATCGAGTTCCTGCTCTTTGCAGACGACCTGGTCCTGCTGTCGCCCACAGAACAGAGGTTGCCGCAGAACCTGGCGCTGCTGGAGCAGCACTGTCAGACCTGAGCGCTGACAGTCAATCTGGACAAGACCAGAGTTATGGTTTTCCAGAAAAAAAGCCAGACCCCCATTAGTCTTCCTGAGATCGTCGGATTATGAACGAATAAAAGCATCTTATTAAAAACGCGTTTGCGTTTGTCTGGGTATTTACTTTGTAATCTGTGGTTTACATCTACTGTATTGTTTTGAGATGCCACTTTTAAAGGTGATATGTAAAATAAAGTTTTTTATTATTGTTATAGAGAAACATGATCAGATTTTCCCTGGTTCAGAAAAAAGACGATTAAAATCTGTAATCTTTCCGCTTGTATGTCATCGGAAAATACAAGAAGTTTCTGCTTTGTGCTAAGACATTAACGAGTACAACCCCCCTCTCTGCGGGAGTGCTGGCTGTGACGAATTAAACCGGTTTCACAGGTATTTTCTATGTCGCAGTACACGAATATAATTATATCTTATTAATTTCTTGAGATACGCGATTCTTTTAATACAGTCTTTGCTGTGCTCTAGAGGATCCTTGTGATATTTCGAGCTCTGGTTGAATGATAAGTGTCGCAGTTTAAATAATTTTCGTAGTTAGAAATTATGGAACGCTCTGTTAAAAGCAAGGGAGTTTTTATGTCCGTTGCAGTTTTTTTGCAACATGAATATAATTATATCGTTATTAATTTCTTGAGATACGCGATTCCATATTATATTCCCTTTTAATCAAATTCTAAAAGTATGCTTGTTGACTCCGGTATCACGTTAGTTAAAGACTTCGATGCTTAAAATGTTTAGGGAGAAATGGAATACTGGTGTGTATGTTTTCTTTAAAGTACCGAGACCAGCCATATACTGTATGTTTAAGTTCCAAAATTAATATCGTTTATCGTTTATCGCCTTCACACGCGTTGCTGTATGCTCCTATTATTTTTATGCTTAGGCACTAAGATTTCCCTTCAGTGGTAAAATTCCATATAAATATTCAATACTACAACGGGCACAGTAAAGACGTTTACTGTAAATCTTTCTACGACAGACCAACGGACCACGAGTGCCCCTGTCGGTCAACCTATCACGTACCGCGGTACCGCGCGTCATCGTGCGTCACAATGCATGACGCCGTAGCCAATTACCTCCGGTACGTGTGTGTACCACGCACTTTGAATGGCTGCATCTGTATTTACATACAGTAGGTTCCAAACAAATTCCAGCAATATAACACACTCATTCTCATGAGTTCTAAAGCAGCTGGTATATTTTAACATACCATAACAAAACAAATGTATATGTCCCTTAAACACAATAATTAATGAAAGCTTTTAACCAGCTGATACATTAAAAATGAATTAATATTACATTTTAACTAACCGGTATAAAATGAGCAATGTGAACCAAACATTAAAGTAGAAAATGTGACCAGGGAGTATTTTATTAAGGGTAGTACATTTAATAAATAAATGTCTTTTTTTAACTGGGAAAAACTTTAAAAATCAACAGAGTTATCCCTGGGTGCCATTCAATAACAAAAGAAAGATTTAATTAATAAATACTGACAGGTAAGACATATTTCTGAGATATACTTATTTTTAATATTGGTACTTTTGAGTCATCATCCATAAAGAAAAAAAAAACAATCATACTTGTTATGCTTAATCCCATTTTGGGCAGAAGTCTTTTCATTGACTTTTTTTAAATAATATTTTAACATCCTCAGTTAAAATCCTTGTACTTTTTCCATAACTCCCCCATCTTTCAATTAGCCAACAATATGAAGTGTAAATTCAGACTTATACTGCATCTAAATAATTAATTTATGTAGTTAAAACAAGCAGACCCTCATAGCCTTTAAAAAACTTTAAAAACATTTTTACATTTTTTAATTAACACAAACATTCTTAACAGCACCACAGGTTATCAACATTAGTGTAGAGATGCAATGATAAATGTTTTCCTTGTAAGGGACAACCCCCAAGCCCACACAAAACCACTCTGTAATCTCGGGGGAATACCATTAGGGGATCTCCTTTTCATGTGCTTGATTTTACTTTGCTTTCATCGCTGAAGCTTATCTTCAGTTCACCTGCATAATATGCAATAACTTTTTTCATAAATTCATAACTAAAACAGACATGCTTCATTTTACATTACCACAGACAGTAAGTTTTGACTATATGAAAGATCAAGATTGTATTCAAGACAGAAGGTCATTAAATAGCATGATCTTGAGAATCCAATTTTTCACCTGAAATGTCCTTTTCACTTTATTAACAGAGAAGTACAGTATGTCTCACTTAAGTTGAAACATTGTGATGATTAATATTTTATATTGTAATCAATGCATCAAATTAAATTCTTGTAAATTTTAAATAGATTCTTGGTCTAAACTTTCCACACGAATGCCAATTTAAGTCAGCAATTAAAAAAATATATTTTGTTTTGTCAAAGTGCTATTTTTTGGGCTGTAACTAAAAGACTTGTGGAACCAAGTCTACTTTGATCACCTCTGGAATATGCATAAAATAAAATATTTTAAATTAAAGAGGGTGTTAAATTAAAACATATGAATGCTAATGAGATGTTAATAAGCATTTTTAAGCTACTAATGGAAAACACCAGAACTTTGATGCTGTATTACTGCATTATCTTGAGTTTTGGATAAAATAAAGAACAAAATTATTTTCCAGGTTTCTAAGATAGAATTTGGCTTTGGAATTTCTTAAGTAGACAAGAAATACTCTGTTCACAAGAAATTAAAGTGCCCTCTGGTGTCATTAGTTCTTTTTAGTTCTTTTCTTCTCTTAATATGTGAATGATTATCAAGACCTTGGACATGCATTAGCAGTGACATAATGTTTTACTTACCAGTACAGTAAGTACTGATGTGTTGATTTTCACTCTAGCGAACTAAGTGCAGTCATATATCAGATTATTCTGATAAAAAAAAAATAATGATATGATGCACTCTGTGAAACTGTAGTGCCAATCATGCTTTACCTACTGACCGCATTCTAGATTGTTATATCTTTAGGACACCACCAATGTGCTGTCGTTCTGTAACAGCATGTGTGGAAAGAAAGTACTGAAGGGCTAGAAACACTACTCTGAACACCTGACTGCTGTGCATAGACTGCCTGCTGGCCTCTCCAAAGGTCATGCACACTTTTGTCATTGAAGACCTCATCCCAGCTTATGTTGGAGACATCCATGATGACTTCACTGTAAAATTTCTGAGCAGAGGGAACACAGCAGGGGAAATTAGTGATGTCTCAGTACCAGTTGTGGGTTTCTTAGCAAAAGTCCCCAGTCAACAGCATCTTTTATTACAAGATGAAACATAAAGGTGTTTACCTACTGTATGTATGCAGTGGCAGAAGGAGGTGCAGGCCTTGCGAAAGGTTTGAAACAATAGTTACTATAAAGTGTAAGATGTTCAGAAGCAACATCACTGTCACTATTCTCCTCTCACCCGATAAAGATAAATGGAGGAGAGAATCTGTAGGCCTTGTCCGTGAAGTCAAACTGAAAATATTTCTTATAGCTTGTGCAAACAGTTATGTGAAGTCCACCATATGACCTTATGGCCCTGGTAAACAAACTAGAGAATATGCTTCTACATGAGCATTACTGAATGTACTGTACCATTTTGAGAAATTTGGTAAGATTCCTTAGATCTAAGATATAGGAGAGTCTTCCATTCATTTTGGGCACCAGGAAGTATTTTGAGTAGAAGCTCCCTGACATATATGAAAGATAAATCTCTCAGCGTGCTTGGCAAGAAGTTCTTGTATATCCAGGATGAGTTACACTGCAGAGCTAGACTGGACATACCCAGGTGCTAAACAGACTGTCAGAATGTTCAAGGAATCTCAGCCTCTGAGTGAGAGGTCACAGAGAGAAAATTCCACAATGGCTTTATCCAGGCAAACTTCAGTGCCATGGACACAACCAAGATGATGCCATAAGCCATCAGGGGCTGGAGCTGAAACTAAATTAGTTATTGCCGTTATCGCTGTAGCCCCAGTAATGGGATTGAGATTCTCCTGTGTAGGACAATTGAACGCAACTAATTGTACCTGTCTGGCAGGATTAACGTCCTTGGTTGCTGAGAAGTTTCTTTGTTCACCTACAATTGAGCAGAAGTGTAAAGCACAATTCAGGGTTCTGGATTTGTAACTGGAAGATTGTTGGTGCAAATCCTAGGTGACAGACTGATGCTGTACCCCTGAGCAAGGTACTCCACCTGAGGTTTTCAATAATATACCAAGCTATGGGTGCAAATTTCAGTTGCTTTCAATAAAAGCATCAACCAACTAAATCATTCACATTTTTTCAAATGGCAAAGAATGTCTCAAGGCCAATCCCAGTGGAAGCAGTGGTATAGGTATCTGAAAAGGGGTATTTTCTCATGCAAAAGCTGGCACATTCATGCTGTAATGGCTATGAAGCTCCTGCCAGTAGTCTAGGTGGAAACCTTAACCAGCCTGAAAATCATGTCTGGCATGAGCTGTACACTCAGATTATAGGAAGACAGCCTCTTATAGAATTTGTGAGACATTTATTTTGAGTTAACATATTTTGATAAGCACTATTTTGAATTTCATGTTCATATTCAGTTTTTTTTTTTTGCTGTGGTGGTTTGTTTAGCATGAGAGAAGTTTTAGTAGATCTCTGACCCAATGTTAAATGTGGTCGGTTGAGGGAAGAGTGCATTCATGCACTGCATCTGGTATTTTATTTCTTGTCTTTTTCTTTTTGTCCCCAATAAAGTTTGATAACTGGCCAGTGAAAGCTCTGTTTTCCTTCATATGAATCCCTGAGACCAACCTTAAAACCAAGGATTTTACATATGCTTGGTCATCAGCCTTTTTTTTCCTTCACGGACAAAAACTTTAGCCCAGTGCAAGTATTTTCTTTTATACTGCCATTTGGACATTTCATTTGGATGATTCGCTACTCACAAAGGGACTGCACTGTGAGAATCATAAGAACAGAAAATACAAAATGCTCCTTAGCAAAATATGTTAACCCAAATTAAATGTCTCACAGAATTCTCAGCTCCACTGACAAAGGACTAACAAAGAACAGAAAATGTCAGCATCAAGATCTCAATAGCTGGCTCCATAAGTGGGAAAACAGAGAGTTACTGTTGTAGTGTGCTCTCTGAAGGCACCAGTTCTGTAGGGTTTGGGCATTTACTGGGACAATTATTAATTGTAGCAGTAAATCACAAAATTGATTCTTTTGATGGCTTTAGAATCCAACCATGCGATATAACTCAAACAACGCACACACACAGGTACTAATACACGAGGACACATTTATTAATACATAGAATATGCATATAAACCTAACAGATCTTATCGAGAGGGTTATCAGAATACAAAAGATATATATTCAATCAGTTACAAAGTGTTACATATATCAAGAGGACATACGTTCAGTATATCATTCATTAAGACCGTTTCGTAAATGCACTTGGTTATAACTTCTACATTAGATACTCAAAACAAGTACATAACTCTTAGGAATTAAATTGATATCAACTGGTTGGGATAAAAATTGAATTCTCGAGCTGTAATGCATTGAAGTTGAATACTCATCCAATCTCTGGGGATTCAGATCTCCTGCGTGCTCAAAGAATCAGTAACGGGCTGTTGCTGTCCAATCCGTGCTCTCTGGCTGCGTGCCAGGCTGTGCTGTGCGGCTTGCGACGGTGCGCTGCTGATGCTCACTGACCGGCTAGTTAGTGTTGGCTTTAACTAGCAAAGTTTGTGCACAGGAGAAAAGATGACTGCGAGTCCCAGCAAGTCAGGAAGAGGACCGGTTCGTTCTTGATGAAGAGCTAGTTCTGAATAGTGATTCAGCTGTCCACAGTTCTGACCTGTTCACGAGGCCTGCTGCTGATGCTAACCTCGGGTGGATCCTCTGGTTACTCTCTGGCAACCTCCGCTCTAGACTCTTAGAACAAGGAAAGTTCTGGCACTCGGACACACTGGCCGTTCCGTTGTTGTCCGGGCTGAGTCTCAGGATGGTCAGGAGGCGCGCTCCGAGAATGTCCTGCCCCTGGGAGCCTTCTGCTCCTGGGCCGTCCTGCCCTGGAATTCTCCTTTGAATTCCCTTAGAAAAGTCCACAGAATTCTCCACAAAGTTCCACTGAATCTTCCTCTGAATCTCTGTGTTGCCTGTTTTTACCTGGAGGAACTTCAGCTCGTTGATTGGCTGAAAGTTCCATGGGCATCAGAGTCCCACGTGGGTTACTCGGCCCTACCAGTCCCTGATTGGTTGATCAAGGTGAGATATGAGTCATTTACTCCTGACACCTAGGAATGCAGTCCAGATGTCCATCTGGCACTCCCTAGACAGATAGGCGCCAATGGATGACCATTGATCATGATAGCCAGGCTTAGCTAAGTGCATCCCCCTTTGGGAGCTGTCCCTTATCAAAGGAAACCTTAAATCAGCCTGCATGAATAGTTTATCTGTGGCTGCACCACAGAGATGGAGGGTGAGATGGGGCCTCATTTGGGAAGGCTCAGAACACTTAATTCTTTCTTATTAATAAGCCTCGCCGCTACACTGTTCTTCAACATGGATTAGCTTTGAAGCACTCCACTGGAAAGAATACAAAGTAAAGCAGAGCTCTTACAAGAAGCAAGGCAACTGGCGCAGTACCTGTTTTCCAGTTGAAGAGAGTGATGGTGACAAAGATAGAGCAGGAGCATAAACAAGGACAGTGCCATGACAAATAATTTGAGAAGTGGGGAGAAACCACAGAAAATGACTTAATTTGAGCATCTGCAAGAGGAAAAGCAAGAACAGGGCCAGGACACTGAGATAAATGTAAACAGAGAGAGACATCCCTGGGGTGCACAAACAGGGCAAAGATTTTGCCTTGAAGGATGCTGGCCCATTACCTTGAGTCATACCAACCCTCTGGTGAAAGGTGGAGATGTGATGTCACACTCCAGTGGTGAAACTGGCACATCAGCGGTATTAATGTAAATGCTCAATCCTCTTGGCTAAATACAGTAATGTCCCACTGGCTGATGGCTGGGCTTCCAAATGAAAGAGAAACATTAGTCTATTAGGTTAAATAAATACTTCTTCAATAAAATTTCAAGTAACCAAATATTTTGAAAAGAAATGGGAAAAATGTTGAAAGATTTGTTTTTCAAAAGTTTAAAAGCATTATTGTTGTTCTTATGATTTCCTTTCTCCGCTCCTTAAATTGGAAACATTTGTTCAGTGTTGAGGATAATTTTGTGAATAGCTCTAGTAGTACATCTATAATTCTGATCTTTTACATATCCTTGGGAGTTGCTAAGCAACTAATGTAACCTTTTTAGAATTAATTAGAAGCACATTTCTGCAGATACATTAGAAACATTGAGAAAATGGGTTAATTAAAATTTAAAATCTCTCTAAAATCTTTTAGAGAGAAAGTGCTTTTTTTAAGTGAGCAATCTAATACACACCTGTTATAGTTTACTTGACAGTATCCATAAAACTTACACTTTTTGAACTTTGTCAATGACACAATTTTTTAATCCCATTTCACTAGGGACAACAAGAATTGAATGCTTTGTTAATGCTTAAAATACACGGTGAGGAAGGTTTGGCTTAACCCACTGGGTTAATAAGTAACAACGATGAGTCTGCATACAGGAATGAGGTGGAGCAAGATGCAAGATACAAGATGATGCCTTGACAACAATCTGGCCCTGAATGTCAACAAGATAAAATAACCCATTATGGACTTCAGGAGACCCAGAAGGAGTCACACCCCACTTGGCATCAATGGCACAACAGTGGAAACTGTCAACTTCTTCAGGTTCCTTGGCCTACAGATCTCCACAGATTTGGCTTGGTCTCACAACACTATAGCTAGTCTGAAAAAGGCACAACAGCGCTTACACTTTCTGCAGTGCTTAAAGAAATACGGTATGGGGAAGCAGTTCCTCATGAACTTTTACAGCAGCACCATTGAAAGTGTTCTTACTAGTGGCATCACTGTGTGGTACAGCAGCACTACCATGCATGACAGAGATGCACTAAAAAGGGTTGTGGCAAAAGCACAGAGGATTATAGGTTGTGATTTACCATCAATCAGTGAGATCCACACCATCCGCTGTCCAATAAAGCCCAATCCATCATTCAGGATCCCAACCATCACGGCCATAAACTTCTCCCACCTACCCTCAGGCAAGCGTAACGCACTGTTAAGGCAAGGACCACTAGACTCAAGAACAGCTTCTATCCCACTGCAGTACGCATCCTCACCAGCTAACTGCAGTGCCTTAATACACATCTGCACTATGTACTTTTTACATTTTTTTCCCTTTTGGTCTCACTATTACCTATTTATTTATTTTTCAACAACATATTTATTGTTTCTGTCATCTACATTGTGTGGCGTTGTCTTTTGTACTGTGTACCTGTATGTCCTGAGAGATCAGCGCAATTAATCAATTTTACAATGTATGTGTACTGTACATATGGCAATAAACTACTCTACTACTACTCTACTAAGTAGTCTCCTAGCCATAGGACAAGGAGGTTCTAACCCCATCCAGACTGAGTGAATCAAGGGGTATCTGCAAGTTGGAGATGGGGTGAAGGAGGAATGCTTGAGACGAATGCAAAGAGAGGCATTTGAGTTCAGAATATGTACAGTACAGGTGTAACGAAGCTAGGTTGTGGTGAAAAGGATCCGATGCAGATGCAGGAAACCTTGGGCGGTGAGTAGGCGGACAGAGCAAATCCAGGAGCTGAGTCGTAGTCCGAAGGTGTAAGGTAGGTCAAGATCCGGTAAAGGCACTGGTGGCGTACAATCCAGAACGAGAGACAGGTTCGTGGTCGAAACAAGAGCTGAAGGGTCAATACCGAAAAATAGTCACTGGTAGCAAACAATCCAAGGGGCGAGACGAGAACCGAAGTCCGAAGGCAAAAGGTGAAGTCAGAAAATCCGGTAAGGCAAAAGGGAAAGAAACGCTAGGTAGAGCAACACGTAGTGAACTCAATACCGAGCAGTGATATGCAGGTAAGGGAGGCTTAAATAATGCAGCCTGCCGCACGGTAAGGTGTCTGATGAGAATTAACACGTGCAGTGGCGTTTGTAATTATCACCGAGCTGCTGGGACTGATTAGACCTCTTAGGAGCTGGTCTGGGCCAGTTAGTGGTCGTGACAACAGGTACATCTGTGTGAGATTGACTTATCCCTCCCGAACTTCAGAGAGATTTTGCACGCATTAGTTTCCATCCATCCATTTTTCAAATGACTTAATCCAATTGTAGGGCTATGGGGAGCTGGAGTCTATCACAGCAAACAGCAGGCACAAGGCAAAATACACCCTTGATAGGCTGCAAGTCCATCTCAGGGCACACATGGACACAAACACAAACATGTACACACTCACACTAGGGCAAATTTTCCCAGAGAGCTAATTAACTCCCACAGTCTTTGGACTGTGGGAAGAGACTAAAACACCCAGTGAAAACAGGGAGATCAAACAAACTCCACAGAGACAGTACTCTTAGTCCAGAATTGAACCCAAAGCCCCAGCATTGCAGGGCAACACAGCTTGCCACAGTGCCACTACAGTATGTCAGCCTTGTATTTGTTTTTATAATAGCAAATATCTCAGAGAATACATATACTGTTTATCAGTGAGTAGATTATTATTCCATGAAGGTAATCATTAGTTTTGCCCAAAGGACACAGATACATATATTTTCCTTATTAAGATAGCATTAAAATCCCAAAAATAACTTAATCAACTTTATGCAATTTACCCACGCATGCACACATACAGCCTCAAACACACCTCGTGAGGTTTTCTGTGCTGTATAATAAATTGGATGGAAATGGAATTGTTTTAACATTTTGGAATTAAAGCAATTAAATAATTCCACCTGTGTACATTATTTCTAGGAGATATTAAGGTGAAGATTTTGCTACATGGATATTAGAACACTGCAAAAGGAAAAAAAAAACTTGAATAGAAATATTGAAAATATCTATAAATATCTATCAATATTAATTTTACCAGTTCAAAATATTCTGAGTGTTATGTCACAAACTGCAACTTTACTGTGTTTTTTTTTAAAGAAGTGTTATCTGTATGTATTTCAAATTGCCAACTTTACCCACAGGGATGTAAATCTTTTTTCTACAGTATTTTTATTTGTCCTTAAAGAACTCATATTATCCCGAAGTCTTCCTTACAGCTGCCCATAGACATTCAACTGGATAGGAATCAAGATGCTAATCATCTCTTGGTACTGTAGGTAGCATGTGACATAACACAGAGTGTAACAATTTGCGTTTAAAAGGTGTGGAATTAAGAAAGCTGTATTAAAACTGGACTGATTTTAGAACACCCTCAAACCAAACTATCCCAATTAAAAAATTACAGTGGAACAACAAATTCTGAATAAAGTGCCTTGTTGAAAGTGCTAATAAAGTCGGCCCAACAAGGTCAAATCCTTCAAGAAAAGGCAGACATACAGTATATGGATTTGTGATATTACTGTATTTTAAAGTATTTATGAGGACAATTTGTAATTATTTCTCTTTTGCAGGGTTTTTATTTATCTGATCCATATTTCAAACTACTTTGCTCATGCTAACGTTTTATGGTTCGTTTGCAAACGGGCGGGGATTTTAACCTGAATTAATGAATTTTGAATCCACTGTCAATCTGTCCTCTTTTACAGTAAATCCAACTGTACATTGCTTCCAGGATGTGTTAATTCTACCCACATGACATTTCCTGTGCTGTTGGTAACCTACAGTTACCCCAGTTTAGCCTCTGAAACAGGTTCTGGTCTGCTGTCCATTGTGCAAGTAATGTATGAGATCCTCAACACCTTAAATATTTATATTTTTGTTGTTACTGTAGCACTAGCATACACAAAATGAAACAGTATACAGTATGAACTTCTCACCTCAACATCACATTTTACATTGTCCACTTTTTAAATGATTATTGAACTAAACTTTCCATTGAAAGGAAACAGGATCTAATGGTACATATGATTTTTACCTAATTGTTTACTTTCCCCTTGACCTCTTTAACTGGTCACACATTTCAGCCACAGGGTTTTAAATGTCTGCAGAGGGAACTAGTGGAATTTTCGGTTTTCCGTCACTCCTGTCAGCAATTTTGGGGGGTGATTGGTCCATTCAGACATGTTATTGTAAGTCCATGAAATATTTACATTGCATTGTATAATTAATAATTAATTATAAAATATGTCATTACACTCCACTTACACAAGGTAACCAGCACTTTACTACAGAATCTTATTTAATTGTATTTTGTGTTTTTTGTACATTTCATATGGATATTTCTTGTGATTGGCTTTGTGGGTTGTTAGGAGCTTTATGATTTCAACAACAGCAATGTGTACCGGCATTGTTTTAAATTAACAGTGTCTTTCAAATGAACTAGGGCAGCAAAGTATTTCGTTTTGACAAGTAAACTTTAATTGTTTTTATATACAGTATTAAGTTCCATGAATACATTTGTGTATAATATCATATCAGTGTTTGAAAGTCACTATTTGGTTGTATACATATTCTATGAGGCCATAAATTAAGTCTGCAACCAATTGAGATCACCAAACACTTTGTTTAAAATCTGAGATGATTTCTCAAGCCTTTGCTGCAGCTGCTAGTATATGTGTTCCGACTTTATTTTTCCTTTAGTATGAAAATTTACACCTGGGGACTGACTTTTCCAGTCTTTGATTTTTCCTTTCTAAATTTTTTATTGTTGGTGTTATTACAGAATTCTGTTTCATTTATATATAATAAAATATGTAAATAATAAAAACACATAACATCAGAAATTAGTTGCATACAAAATGAAGAAAAAAACAAAAGACAAAACATCAATTAATTTGTAGTTTTATGTAATTAGCAGATTCCTACAATTTATAATTATACAGCATAATATAAAGAAAGAAACATTTTTATAATAATCTATAATTAACCTTTGTTAATTGTGACTGGCTGCATTTGTTATAACGTTTGAATTGTAGCCAATTGTAAACTCACAACTATTCAATTTCTGTATTTGTTGGCATAATGAACTCATTGTTTGCACTAACGGTATGTTGTGGGTCATTGTCACATTGCACTAAAACTTTAGAATCAATTTGGCTACCACCATCATTACTTACATCAACAATACAAAAACTCAAAATATTGCCTTACCATGTTTTACTGGTAAGGTGATATTTTTTTGTAATATCTGGTGTTTCATTTAATTTGTTTTCTGGATCTTTGTACAGTACTTCAGAGAAAATTCTGATCTGGCTTTTCTGCTTTTGGTGTTGATGATAGGTTAACATCTGGTAGCTTGTTTGATTTTATATGAAGTTATACTGTATATATATTCTAATTCTATGTAATTCTTCTGAATCAGTCTTTTGTTAACTGAAAATTTGTATACGATTTCCTGAGCACAGTGGAGGTTAATATTGATTTCACTGACAGTTGTCTTAGGGTTTTCCTTAACAGCTCTGACAACATTTCCGTCATCAACTGCAGATATTTTTCTAATCTGACCCAGTTATCACTGATTGGTTCTTATACCTCTTGTTTTGTTCTTAATTATCTTCACAATTGTTCATTTTAGTATGCCCAAGTTCCTGTGCTATGGTTTTGATTGGGGGGTGTTACGACCCCAAGTGTCTAGGGGTAAAGGGGTGTAACACTTAGGATAATTCTTTTGGAAGCAGGGGGGTTTTGGTGAGGGATAGGAAGCGTGATAACAAGGGTAAGGAACTAGAGTGGTGTCAAAGAAAAGAAAATAAACAAAAATGGAGCTGGCTAGGACAGTGAGGAAAGCTAATCTGACTACAAAAGAAAACTCAAAACACACGGTCTTCGGCGTCTTCAACACCCTACTGTAGCTAACCTCCACTGACTACCCAAAACCATACAAGACAAATGGCACTCACCCATACTAAACTAGTACTAATACAAAGTCAATTAAGTGTGTATAGTGTACCCAACAACCTAAACTAACCTTATATACAAAAGTTCACTCAAAAACAAGTGAACCAGGAATACAAATAAGGGAAAACAAGAGTAATCAACAGGAACAGGGTACAAAAGAACACAAAGGCTGAACATGTAGCACGTTAGGGCAAGGAATGGCAAAACAAGGATGAACACACAAACAAACGAAAGTACAAAGAAACTAGCAAAAAACCAACAAAACAACAAAGTCAAAGCTATACGAAAATACACACACACACCCAACAAACCAAGCCGAAGCAATAACCAGAAGCGAACAGGACCAAAGTCAAACGAAAGGCCTCTCCTTGCTGAAAACCTCCATGTTATATGCTGAATAAGATGTTTTCTGATTGGCTGAGAGCTAATTGATGATGATGTCATACTGAAAGTGTGGTGTAATGGTGGGCCAATGGGGAAGGGAGAACAATCAAGGGTCAGCAGTGTGGACATAAAAGAAAAAACACACACAGAACACACACTGGGACGTAACAGGGAGTTTCTTGGTTTTCATTTTGATATTTGACTATGGACTCTAAACACTTACAGTATGTCAAAGGAAGACAGGTTGTGAGGATGTTCACAGGTTTTAATTTAGTTCCTAATTACCCAACAACTTGATGAACACCAAGAAACACCTGTCAGCCAAATATTTTTGCTCCTTCAGAATAAAGAGATTCAACACTTATAAAATTGTTTTAACAGTCCCACATTGGTAGAAATGAGTTGTTTTAATTAAAAATACAAAAATAAAATATATAAGAGGACTGAGTATTATTCAATTTCATACAAAAAGTACCAGTTTGGACATCATGGTTCCAAACTTTTTGAGATATACTGTATATTTCAATATATTGTATAATTTAATGTAAAGAATTTAATCTGTATGAGTTCCAGATTTGCTGTTGTAAAACCTTAATAAAAAATATTTTCTAAATCGGTCCTTTAAAGGGCAATCCCTCTTTTACATTTATGCAAAAGTAGTGCAGATATCTTGGCACTACTTTAATGGTGTTTATAACAAAAGTTCGGGAGGGATGACAACAACCAAGCTCAGTCTGATTCAGCTGTCAGTAATTAACAATCACTCCTGACAATCCATTCCTCTCCCAAACGTTATAAATACCTACGAGATCCCTATCTCTCTCTTGCATGTCTCTTGCATCCCATCTCCACCTCTTTTACAATTAATTTCACTCTAACATAATTATAGTGTAGTCAGTATTTCCTGTACATTTCTGAAACCTGGCTTTGGGAACATATTTTCGGGGATGAAATCATGCCTTGAAAAACAAATACTGACAAAATAACAAGCCTTTTGAAGTACATGCTGTTCTGAACACCTCACAAGAACAAATTAAGGCGAATAGAAATGTAATGGATTCTTATTGGCTGGGATAGGCTCTGTCTCCCCTGTAATCCTGCATTGGATGAAGGAGTCAGGAAATGAATGGATGGATTCTCATTGCCTGCTACCGAGTGACAACACAAAAATCATTTGGTGCTTACCTTTTCTCTCCTTCTACTGTACATCTTACAAGAAACTGTCAACTCATGATAAACTGTCATGTCAATATTTACAGTATTTGTCCAAACTGTTTTTGAATTTAAAGGTTAAGCATGTCATCCACTTATATCAGAACATATGTGGAAAATTGCTCTGCAGGGTGTATTCCAAATCTGATTGTGGAAAATTAGACATCTAACGATATGTCTAGATAATGTGGATTTTTTTCTGGGAAGTCTACAGAAAAAAAAATGTTCTCAGGAGGATCACCATAGTGAAGTGGCATTAAAAGCCTGCCTTATGCAGATATTGTTTGTACTTTTTTTTCTTAACATTGTGTGGACTCCTCCACAATGATATTGAAATAAAACTGAGGAAAAACAAAAAGAAATAATCAAAATACCCCCACCCCCTCATTTATGATCACATGCGACCATACCCTTGTATCCTGTCACATGATTTTAATGATGTGTCACTGTCTGTCCTTGCCCATTCAGTTCAAATAATTTCACACAGTATTTTTATGCTGATTGCATCCTGCTTTCTCATTGACCTGTCACTGTGATCCCCATAGCATTATAGGCAGCTTAAGATGAAAAGACTGTTGAATGTTCAGAATGGCTCATCAAATTCTCTTTCTGATTTAAACAATTTACGTTTTGAAATATATTTCTAGATATATTTTGCGTATTCAAATATACTGTTCAGCAATTAACACTAAGATAGAAAGGCAAGTCAAGGGCAGTTAGTTTTAGTATCTGGCATACTGTACATGTGACATGAATAACTATAGTGTTATCAATGATAAATTGAGTGCTAAGAGAGTAGTATTTGAAACACAATGAGATACTGTATATCTGTTCTTATTTTCATGCAGCCATATCAAAAACCAGATTGCTCTGTCAGTGCTGAAGTTACAGAATTTCTTTGAAAGGTTTGGATGTTTTTTTAAAAACTTTCTTTGTGAAAATACTGTCCATCCATTCATTTTCTAATTGCTTTATCCAATACATGGTTGCAAGGCAGGATACACCCTGGAAGGGACACCTGTGTGCACACACACACACAAACATGCAAACACTCACACCAGGAACAGGTTTTGCAGAAGCCAATTAATATACAGTAGTAGTATGTCTTTGAATTGCCCCTCAGGAGAGGGATTAGAATACCTCCTGGGTATCCCTGCCTGTCGTAAGAGGCGACTAAAAGAGGGAGAGAATTGGTTGAAATTATGGCAAGGAGAAAAGTGGAGATCATGTGTGTGCAATAAACCAAGTGGAAAGGAAACAGCTCAAGACACCTAGGAGAGGGATACAAGATTCTACTGTATATGCTGGAAAGAGTACAAAAATGAATGGAGTGGGTGTGATAGTGTGCAAAGACCTAGCAGACAAGATAGTGAGGGTGGTTAGACACTCAGACAGGAGTATCAATGTACAGGTGGCTTTTGAGAGCGGGTTGTGGAATATCATCTCTGTATATGCACCACAGGTAGGAAGACCACAGAAGGAAAAGGATAGCTTCTTGTAAATCTCGAAGAAGTGGTTAGCAGAATCCCAGGAAATGCAATGGTGGTAATTGGAGGAGACCTCAATGCACATTTAGGAGAGAAATGCCCAGATTAGCCAGATGAACATGGTCAGAGAGGGCTAGGAAAGAGAAATGAAGAAGGAGGAAGGCTACTAGAAACACTCCAACCTCTTGAATTGTTTGCAGTGAACACAGGGTTCATGAAGAATTATGAGCGAAAGGTGACATACAGGAGTGGAGGCCATGATACCCAAATAGACTACATATTAGTGAGAAGAACTGATAGAGTGAAAGTCCAAGATGCTAAAGTCCTGCCCTATGAGGCTGTTACCAGACAACACAGGCTATTAGTGATGGACATCACAATATTGAAGGAGCGAAGAATAAAGCAGAGGAAACACCCAGCACGAACAAAAGTGTGGAAACTGAGAGAAAACAAAGTAGATTTCAACAGGCTGGTGAGAGAAATGAAAAACAACACTAATGAAACAGAGGAGCCTTCAGCTGAAGAAGAGTGGACTGAGATGAGCCACAACCTAGAAGAGGCTGCTACCAGGGTTTGTGGAAAGACAAGAGGAGGCAGACCGAGGGAAAATGAAGAGTGGCGGTGGGATGTGGAAGTTCAGGAAACACTGAAGGAAAAGAAAAAAGCATACAAAGCACTGAAAGATGGCACTGGAGAATTACAAGAATATAAGAGACTAAAGAAGGTAGCAAAAAGAAGTGTAGCAAGAGCAAAGGAAAGAGACTGTTAAGAATGAGAAACTTGAAACAAAGGAAGGAGAGGACCAAATCTACAAGCTAAATATAGAGCGAGACAGAAAAAAGATATTATCCAGGTGGCAGTACTCAAGAATGGAGAAGGCAGAGTCTTGATTAAAGAAGAAGCAAAGATAGCTGGAGTACTTAAAAAATCTGTTAAATGTAGAAAATGAGAGGGAGAACCTAGTGGAGGCAGAAGAAGTGTGTGGACCAATTCAAGAAATTTCAGTAAAGGAAGTGACAGAAGCTATCAAAGAGATGAAAGTGGGCAAAGCAACTGGACCATCAGGAATAGCAGCAGAACACTTTAAGAACCTCGATGAAGAGGGGATTCAGTGGCTGACGAAATTGCTAAACAATATTGCAAAGGAAGAGAGAATTCCAGAAGAATGGACAAAAAGCAGTATGGTTACCATCTACAAGGAGAAAGGAGACCCAATGGAGTGTAAAAACTATAGAGGAATAAAAATTCTGGAACATGGATTGAAAATCCTGGAAAAAATTCTGAACAAGAGACTCAGGAAGATAGTCAGGATCCATAACTCACAATTTGGATTCTCAGCAGGGAAAAGCACAACAGATGCCATTTTTGTGATGAGACAGTTACAGGAGAAGACACTAGAGAAAGGGAAAAAGCTGTATGTGGCCTTTCTGGACTTGGAGAAGGCATATGACCTTGTGCCCAGAGAGGTGGTGTATTGGTGCTTGAGGAAGAAAGGAGTACTAGAAAGCATGGTGAAGTTAATTCAAGCAACCTATAGAGATGCAACTACGAAGGTGATCACACAACGGGGAGAGACAAAAGAGTTTGAAATCACAGTTGGAGTACACCAAGGATCAGCATTAAGTCCTTTCCTTTTTATAAACATTATTGACACACTGACAGAGGAGGTAAGAACAGAAGTGCCTTGGGAACTCATCTTTGCTGATGATGTGGCACTGATGGCAGATTCAGAAGTAGAACTACAGGAGAAAGTGTTCAAATGGCAGAGGAGTCTGGAAAAGGGTGGACTGAAAATGAATGCAGAAAAATCTGAAATAATAGTAATGGAGAGAAGAGGAGATACTATGACCAATGTTGAGGAGACAAATGGAGGAAAACTGAAACAGGTTGATGGCTTTAAATACCTTGGATCAAAACTGGTAAAGGGAGGAGAAACACTGGAGGTAGTAAAACAAAGAGTGAAAGCTGGATGGAACAAGTGGAGAGAAATAACTGGAATAATCTGTGACAGGAAAATTCCTAGAAAATTAAAGTGCAAAATGTACAAGACTGTGATTAGACCTGTACTACTATATGGAGCTGAATGCTTGGCAGTTGGAAAGAGGGAAGAGAACTTGATGAGAAGAACTGAAATGAGGATGTTGAGATGGATTCTGCAGATTTCAATGAAGGATAAGGAAATCCGTAGACGGTGTAGGGTGGTGGATGTGGTTGAGAAGATCCGAGAGGCGAGGTTATGGTGGTATGGACATATCATGAGGAGGGACGTTGAGGAAGTAACAGAGAGGGTAATGGAATTTGAGGTGGAAGGTAACTGGGGAAGAGGCAGGCCTAGAAAGAGATGGAGAGATTGTGTGAAAAAAGATATGGAGGTATGTGAAGTGAGTGAGGAAGATGTGCTCGACAGAGACAAGTGGAGAAGAGCAACCAAAGCAGCTGACCCCAGGACAGTGTGGGACTAAGGCTGTGAAAAAGAAGAAGAAGAAGAAGTATGTCTTTGAATTGCAGGAGGAAACCAGAGCACATGGAGAAAACTCACATGAACCTGAATTGAGTCCAGAGTCCCAGTGCTGCAAGCCAGAAATGCTAACCACTGCATCACTATACTGTCAAAAACTATCAAATGGATGTCCTAGAGCTTTAAATACCCGCCTTCTCTTTTTATCATAATGTTTGCATTTCCATACCATGCCTGTACTATACGTGCCTCTGTTTCTGCATTACTGGTTTTGTTGTTCAGGGGTCAATTCTCTTTTCCTAAGGCCAGGAGACTACCTCTTAACCCAGTGAGTTAAACCAAAACTAATTATACTCAATGAACCATCTGATTCTTGGATGTCATTATTCCTAGTGAACTCTTTTTTAAGCTAAGGTGTGGTGACTTAGATTAACACTCAAGTGGAATATCTTTAGCATTTCTGATTGCATAAAATCTTTTAAAAAACACAATGCTGAAGACAAACTAAAAAAAGCATATACAGTACATGTAGGTGCTACTTGCATGTGACTTACTGTATGCATTCTATTTTAGTAGACAAGTGGATGTGCAAGGGGGTTTTCAATACATTACAGTGTTGATTGGGATATTCCTTAATAATTAGCCATTGTTGATTAATGGAATGTGGAATTTCAATACCTTCTGATATGTTCATTTTCTTTTTGCAGGTTTGTCAGTAAGCCTATTTCTTATAATATGTGATCTTAAAATTAAGAGGCCATGTATATGGACAGATATTTGCAAGTGAACAACTTCTACATTTTCGTCTGGGATTTGTTAACCCGAATTCCAACATACTGTAGGTTACTTTTCAGCTTTCTTCCCCACATGTCCAGATTATTTTTTCTTTCTCTTATGCTCTATCTCTGTCCTCTAGATACTTGCAGAATTTGTTTATTAATATTAAATCAGGAGTTTGAGAAAGACCATGGTGATTAAAATAACTTTTTATTGTGATTAATAGTTCTTCCCCTAAAGTTTAAAAATACCTTAATCAGCAAATTAAAATTAACTTAAATTTGAATTGTTTGCTTTATCATTAATAGTTTCCATTGAGATACATTGAAACATTCTGAAATCAATTCTGGTTTTTAGCATATGATTGAAGTAGCTATGTTAAGAAACTAAACATAACTGCTTCATAGACTTTTATTACAGGTGAAAGCTAAAATATGCTATAGCTTTTTTTTCTTTAAATGTATTAGTGCTGAATGTTAACATTATATCAGATGTATTCAGCAAAGTTACTAGCATGCTTAGGTTTAAAATAATAAACTGAAGAACTTTCACAGTTATTGAATGTTTTTGTAAAGCTATGAGATGCTACAAATATACAGACCTACAAGGCCTATCAAGAATGTTCTTGTTTTAAATGAGATGCTATTCCACACATTACACATCCACCATTGTCACTGTAATTTTCAAAGCAATATCATCGAATAAAGTGTTTCACTAGTTGCTGGCTCAACTTTAGCTGACATTTGGACTACAAAAGATGTTCTTTTTTATCTTCATTTGTAAAGACATTTACCCCAAATGGTCTCTGATCATGGAAAGGATTTCTGTTTAGATGGTGTGTTGTGATCATTCTCTGTAGTCTTAGAGTACTTTGGGGGTTCTCATATTCTTGTCACTGCCAATAAATGGCTCCTGAGTTGCAGCAAACAGAATGGCCGTGGTCACATCTTCTTTCTCAGACCTGGCTCCTCTAGAGCTTATATCTTGGCATCACTAGATAATCATTGATTGTTGAAGCAGAGCATCTCAATATGTGGGTGATTTGTCTCACAGAAAGGCTTCCTTTGATAATGCCAACAGCAATCAGTTGATTAGCATTACAGTTCTCAAATGCAGCTAATCAGGTAACTGACACTGATGACAAATCCATCACCACAAAAACAAATAACAGCAAACATGAACCATATTATTCATTATCAAGTACATAGGTTTCTGTGTGCCTTCACAGGCCTTTTGATATGAAATTTGAAATATCTTTTTCATATTGCATTCATAGTTTACAGTTTTATTTTGTTACACAAGAAAGTATTGTTTATCAAATACCTTTTAAACACTGGTATTTAATATGTGGTTACTTTTGAATTTAAATGTGCTCCCTGAATATACATTTGAAATACAGTATTACAACATTAGATATATACTATATATATATTCTAAAATTCTAAAACTTTACAAAGCAGCTGTACCCCAGAGATCAATAAGGGGAGTGCATAAAACACGACTAGGCCATTTTACTGCTTATACTGGTTTATTGATACAAAGGTTCTATAAAGGAAATTTTGTAAGATTTCAGAGAATCAGTATCCACATATGGTAAGGTAATTTTTTGTTTTATATTCTTAGATTAATTTACTTAAATGTTTATTTGATTCTCCATTCTAAATACATTTGAATTTACATTCCATTTATTTATTTTGGTGTCACAGATCAGCGCCTAAAATTGAGTCTCTTGTAGGAGATAATAATCTGTCCAGAATGGTTGTTAATTTTTATTGAATGTACTTTTGAAAAACAAAGTCATACTGTTTTCAGACCTGAATTTATTATTCAAATGTTTTGGTTATATGAAGTACCAATGTTCATCATGACTGGGATAATTTTGAATCTTTGGTATGCTTTTCTTCTTAGTACATCTTAATTATAAGAACCATTAATTAAACTTAGTAATATCTGTTAAACATTTAGAATAAAATATATTAATTTTCATTATGCTACAAACCTCTTCCTTTGATGTCTTTGATTTAGTGTTGAGTGAACTGCTTTTCATCAATATTTAGAAATAGTGTCAAGGTGGATACTAAGTTTATCTAATAAATTCAAAGATAAAAAATATTATTACTGGTTTCTGTCCCCTTGAACCAGATTTGCTGTTCCTCTTGTTGTGCCCAAATGTTCTCTATGCCTTTCATCTTAATGAACAAGTGTTAGCCATGTTTTTTTTCTTCAGTTTAGACAATTTACTATCTTGATCTTCAGATTGTCTCAGATTCTTGAAGTGTGACAGTTAGGTTCCAATGATTAATTATACTCTTATGTGACAGGTACTATTCTGGAATGTTGACAGTATGTCTTGTTTGTTTAATCCCTTAGGACAATGCATATTGTTTTAATTTTTTGGCATGACCTATATAATACTGTATTAAAAAAGTATTCTAAGTAAAATAAATATGTTTACTGTATACAGTGTCTTACAAATGTATTCAGAAATTGCAACATTTTGCATTCAGGTTTTTTAAACTAAATATTTTATTCAAAAATGCACAGACTAAAGACAATAAAAGCCATCAAAATACTAAAGAAAAAAATAAAATATTTTTTTTTATTTCATAAGCGTTAAGATTTGTGAATTCAGTATGTGGTTGGAAGATCCTTTGACAGTAATTACAAGTCAGAAGTGTTTTGAGGTAAGTCTCTAAAAAACTCCAAAAGCCACAGTGGCTTGGTGCAATTTGGGCAAGTTTGCTTAGGGACTACTTATGGAAAGTTCCTTTCAATTTTTTTTTTCCCACAGATTCTTATACCATTCCAGTGAACGTTTGTCTTTCTGCTTTGGGTTATGTCCTTTTGAAATGTGATTTTTTTTCCCAGCTTTATGTGAGGTTTCCAAGAATGACCAATAATTTGCTCTATCTATGTTACCTTTGGTCTTGACAAGCTTGCCAGGTTCCTATTGATGAAATGTGTTATTATGGCATAATGCTGCCACAGTATGGATAGTGTTGATAGAATGATGTTGGGTTTGTATCAGATGTAACACTTTACATTTAGACCAAAAAGGCCCAGTTTTGTCTAAAATTGGACCCGACCACAAAACCTTTGCCATATGTTTTTTAGTTAGGGGGGACAGCTAGATCTTGGCAGTGTCAGTGTGGTATAATATACATTCTATTTTTTTACTTTACAGTGCCCAAACGAATATCCAGTGTTTTTGATGTGTTGCATACTTTTATTCTGATCTGTGCCTTTTATCTCTGAGTTGTTTTGAGAACTCCTTGGCTTTCATGGTCAAATCTTTGCTTGAAATTGAGCCTGAAATTTAATCTGATTTAGGGACCTTGCAGAGATGTATATTTTTCTGAAATCAAGTGAACCATTATTACTGTACAAAGGCAGTGAACCCTCAACTGTTTGAAAAGCTTGTTAAGATAATATTGTACACTTAAATTATTTTGATTATTTTTTTGCCACAGCAATAATTACGTTTCCCTTTTCCTTTCATATTAATCATCTCCCAGCTTTTTTAAAATATTGATTATGTGGAGTAGGTTGTGTACTGTATATAATTTATAATAATTGCTACTTCAAAATGTCATAACTTAAAGTAAATGTACTGTAAACTCTATACATCCTTGAAAATGCAACACTGAATGTTGTTACATTTACAATATCACTAATTATTGACACAAAGATTAGTTATTGAATTCCTAAACATTAGGAATCAGATGTGTGTTTAAACTAAAAGAAGGTACTTTTGAATCTAAGCATGTTTAAAGAAAAGGAAGACAAATAGACCTTCACATCCCACAAAATTGTCTCAGATTTGTATGAAGCATGCTTCTTTAAAAAAAAAAAAAGCTTACAGAAGACAAATTACATAATAACATTATAGAATTGCTGGAAGGTTGCCATAAATCACATTCCCATGAACTCAGATTATGTTTATGATTATGAGTTTGTTAATGAGTACTGTATGTTTTTGTGTATCTTAATTTAATGTATATTCCAGCTCAGCTCAAGAATCTATATTAGCTAAACTGTTTTGTCAGAACATGAAGTATATTTGTTTTGTCTATTTTTTAATAGACATAATAGACAAATATACATGAAGTATATTTGTTTTGTCTATTTTTTTACATATCCTAGTCAAACGTATATAAACTGGACAAATACCAACAAGTACAGTTTTATGAGTACGGTATAAACTGTTTCTTTCCTTTTTTCTGTACTTATACAGCATCTTATGTGTATAAGAATATTTTTGACAGTTATGTGTGTATTTTAATATCATTGTTTGTAAAAGGTTGTTAGTATTTATACATTGATTTTTCAAGGTTGTCATAACATGCTTTAAATTGTGGTTCATATGACAACATTGTTACTGAAAACCTTGATGCAAAATTTAGTGGTGGATTATTTGAGGACCTTGCTGACTACTGAACATTTTTTTCAGAATGCCCATACCTGATCATCATTAAGCCTTAAAATAATCATGTTGCCACTCATCTAAAGAGCAAGAAGATCAACTACTGGGTAGATACTGTATGTCTCAATTATTAGAGATTGATATGGATATTTAGATATAAACCTTAAAACTGAATGTCGAACAAAAAAGGACAAAAGATTAAAGCTAACCAGTGCAGTGGAACAGATCAATCATAAAAAAAATAGAATAGAGTGCAGTGTAGGTTTCTATCTCGGATCGTAATTTCCCTATGGTAATGAATTCACCAGAAAAAGTGGGTGACACTTCCTTTGGAGAATCAAATTAGCAGATTGATGAAAAAATGTCTCATTGTATACAGGTGGATTTTGACAATTAGACCTACTACGGCAGATTTGAATATTTTTTTAATGTTGATATTCATGTTTATCTTCACTGTATGAAATTACTTACAATGCACAGTATTAAAATCATAGTGCATGCAATAAGTGAAAAATTGGTTTTAAAAAGCAAATGTAAAAAAGACATAATGCAGTATGAAGTATATTTCACAAAGCATATAATAAAACGGTTGTAATTAAAAAACATAATTTGGGCTTATAAAGAAAATCAGATGCAGGGTACTTGAATAATTCAACATAAATGTGCTAACAGTTACATATTTTTTAGTGTGGTGTCAGGTTGTGCATTGTTGTTGATAACAGTTTAATACATAGAGATAGTTTTAAGTTTTTTAAGTCTAATACAAATACAAATATTTTAAAAGGCCCTGATGTCCACAGTTACCTTATTGCAAAAAGGAAAAGAATAAGAGGTCACAGCTAGAAAGTAAGTAGATGCATGTACATGTGATAAAGAATTGGAGATATCAGTGAGAAGGATCATTCTACAGTTCATAAGGCCATAATCAAAATGAGCAGATACATGGGCAAAGTATTGCTGCTTCCATCTGATGAAGGTTAGTGTTCAAAACTTCTTCTTGATAGCAATGCATGATGAAAGGGCATTGATTTGAAACATACATAGCACTGGTGCAAGAGTTGAACAGCAGTAGATACTGAAAGAATAAACAAACCAATTAAAGGTTTCTAAGAAAAAATATTATAACTTTTTTCCTGGCTCTCCAAAAGCTCTCAAAATGTTTTTTTTTCCATCCACTTAAACACAATGCTGAGTGTGTGTAGGAGACTCATTGAGCTTCTTCTAGGGCATTTTTCTAACAATGCAGACATTACACAGCAACATAGCAGGCAAGAACAATATTAGTTTACAGATACGAACATCCCAAATGATACCCCAAATCCTGGTAAACATCCCACATTGAATCCATTGTCCTTTGAAAAAGAAGCAGAGGCTGACTGTCGTGGCCAACAAACAAAGCAGTGAATCAGCACACACCACAATTGTGTTCCTCTCTGTTGGCAGATTGGATAACACATTTGAGCCCCGGGAATAGCCACATGTCATGTATGATGAAGCTGCTGCTCTGAATTTTATAGGAGATAATGAGCCTAGATTCCCTGGATCCTCCTGCTATGTGAGAAGAGCCAATGTTTTCAGCAGAGCTGGGGATATATGCTTGTATGCATTCATCATTCATCATGAGGTAAAGTACACATTACCCCACTTTTACTATGGGGAAATGTGCAAACAGGTCAGAGGCTGGACCAATTCTGCTGTAATCAACCTTCACCAACCTAGTGTCATCCATGACATACTGGCCTTTCTGTTTCCCCTTTAAAACCAAACTTTAGTGCCTTTACCAAGCATTACCAGTCACCTATAGTACTAATATGCCTTCTCTGAAGCTAACCATGCTACTTACAATAGTTTTACCACAGTACTAAAACTTTAAAATGACAGGACTTTTCTCACCACAAGACTTTAACAGTTTGAAGTTCTTTCTGCAGGTTTAGAAAAAATACCATGCTGGTATCATCCTATTCCAAGAGCAGACAGCCCTTTCAGTTTTCTGAACCTAAATAAAGAAAATCTGATGAGCGTCCTCTGGATTCAAATCTTCTAATAACTTTGTATTAATATCTCGACATTCCTCTCTGGAATGTCCCTAAATTGCCCTCTAGTGGCATAAAACAGCACTGACACTCCCAGATCCAGGTCTTACTTTACACATGTGTGAATACTAAATGTCAGATGTTTTAGTATTAAAGGGGTTTTAAGGTTGAAATAGGTAGGTGTAGCAATCTAAAGAATTATGTTTATGAATCTGCTACATTGATCTTTGGATATCCATTTCCCTGCAGGATAAAAAAAGCTGTTGGAATGAGTACTAAAGGCAAACAGACAAATATAAAAGAAATGAAAAGATAAACATATGATCATAAGCTATATGGAAGTTCTGTATTTAATGTTATTATCCTTATCATTATGTTTCCTTGATTTTAGCTGATCATTTTTTTTTGTTTGTGGTAATTAAAGTTAAACATTTTTTTCCATGAGGGCTTCTAATTATATGATTTAAAATGGATTGGTTATTTAAAATATAAATGCAATTTTAGGAAAACTCAATACTGACCTTTTTTGTGTCATGCCACGTGCCTGCCTTTGTTAAAGATGGCTGACTTCTGAAGGGCTGCAGGGAGAGTACTATTGGCAATGCCCAGCCTAACTGCAGGTGACTTTCAGCAGTACTTGAGCAGTAGTAGTGCTATATGTGTTTTTAATTTAAATATTCCAATTGAATAAAGGTCGGGTTTGCTAAATCAGCCTTATAATCTTTGATTTGTACTTACAATAAGATTTATTTGGTCCATTTATCTCCAACAAGGCAGAAAATAATAAATAGGTTAAATCAGTTTTTCATTAGGTCAGCAGACCACAACTGTTTGTAGAACAGAACTAGTTATTGCTTTTCTGTGGGCAAACTCAGAATGATGCACTGGAGCTGGGAAAAGTAGCTGTGAGCTTATTTGTTTTTAAGAGTAATGCTGTTGTTCTTGGATATGAAGTCAACTCAGACATACAATGTTTTCAAAGATTTTTTTTTTATTTTACATTTACATATTTCCGTGTTTTTAAAGTACCCCTGTTAAGTCATTGCAGATTTTGTTGGATATTTTATTGAGTGTTACTATCCTGCGGTAATTGGTAATTGCTTGATTGGATTGTCCTAATGTTATATTTGGAGAAAAATGTTAGGAATCCTTCAATCATAATTACAATCACAAAAACTAGAGTTTTGTCAAACAGATAAGTTAACTCTCAGATTTGCCTTAAATCAGTCTCACAATCCAATGGTGAAATTTTGAAGGACATTAATCAGTTGTTTATTCGAATTAATATTCTTTCAGAATGAAAATTCCTAAATAAAAAATCTATTAATTTTCTGTTAATTAGTCATTCATAATACTCTGTGAGTTAATATGTCTGTCTTATCATTCTTGTCTTGTAAACAGCCTGAATTTATTTGTCCATGCATTTGAAACCTTCAGATTTAACAACAAAATATTACAGTGACCCCTATCTGTGTGCTCCCTGACTTGTGACTCATGTGTAGTGTCCGGACACCAAACAAAACAGGCTAATAGCTGAACTGTTACTTTATTTATAGATGGCTGAATGCTGCCACCTAGTGTATCAATGTAAATCAGGGCTGAGAATGATGGGTCAATAAAGATCTGCAAATATTTGACTCTGCTTACACAACCCAATCATATGATTGTTATATTATCTTGTGAAAAATAGCCTGAAGTGAAGTGAGCTTATACACATCGGTCTATTAATAAACTTACTTAAGCTGTTACATGAAATGGTTTTATGTTCAGCTGAATTAGTTTCATTCAGAATAAATTCCAAATAAGAATCCATCACTGGCTTATTGTTAAAAAATCATATTTTATATAACAAGACACACATTATGTAGTGGATCAGCTTTAAATAATAACAGAAAAAAACAAGGAGGTCAAAATAGAACTACCAGAAAAACCTCTTAAGGAGGATTAATGGCACATGCAATAGATTTTTTTTTCATCACACTTCATTTAAACAATTTGTTTTTTTCAATATTTAGCATTAACACCATAAAGATGTATTGCTGTTGTTATAATAACATTATTAAATAAATATCCAGCAGGGCACATTTTAAATTAATGCTGCCAACTCTTAGATGAATCATATTAAACCTCATTTTTTAGTATGGAATTATGCAACCTTTCATCCAAAGGACTTGCACAACAACTGTTACTAAGGCCAATTATGACTATCTATAATTTTTGAATTGACATGCCATCTGAAGCACAAAGCAGAAGGATATGAAGTAAGTTTAATTTACTGCTTAAATGAGCTACTGTATGTTAAGGCATACAGGGCACTAAGGCAACAGTAGATCAAGACATTCAACCAAGAGCCTTGTGGTACCTTTACAGCTGGACCACCTGATTTCCAGCCTTTCAAATCAAATTCTGTTTTCTTCAACTGATAAAATATGTAATACATAACTTTAGCCTAAAGGCAATATTAAAAAATATGTTTTTGGATGTCCCTCTAAGTGTATGATTGAATGTTTAAAGGCAAGTGTTCTCTTCTCTCTTTAATTATATTAATCTATTCATCTTTCATATGTGCTCACTGTTGTTTGTTGTTGTTTGTAACCTCTGTGGAGGTTAGCCTTTCCCTGTTCTGTATTATATTCTTTGTAAAGGAATGTAACCAAAAAAAAAACACAAAAGCAAAGACTGACTTAAACATAAAATTGGAAAAACAGTATTCATTGCACTTTGTAGTATTGAACATACATTCTTTGTTCTCAGGTATTTTAAAATCTTCCATTATATGTCAATCATTCCCTAGTTTTGTACAAATACAAGTAAAGTATTAATCTACAGTACCTTACTACATGTCATTTAAATCCCAAGAGGATGGCTACCAGTACCTGAGGTAGTAAATCACCTTCTCAGGTTCAGCATTTAGCATACACAGAAGTTTAGTCATATAACACATTTACTTCAGAAAATAGGACGTAATGTATGCATTTATATAATAAGGCTATTTTTACTTACCTGAGCTAGAAACAAGTATGGAGGCTGGCACAATACCTTATTTTTTCACTTGATCAAGAGAGGGGGAGATGGGTTTCAATGTTTTTTTGACTACCCTGCAGACTCTTTCCAGAGGTAGCTTTCCAGAGGTATTTAAGTATTTTTTTCTGCCTTTTGCACTGAATATTAATTTTTTATGCATCTATTATAAACTCCAGTCTCATACTTCATGTCGTTGAACATCTTCATGTACTCTATGCTCCTGCTGAATGGATTGCAGGGACATGGTTTTACCATTTTTTGTTAATGCTCCTTCATTTACTGATACTAGTGTTTACTTAAATTACCAACTTCTAGATCATAGTTGGCTTCGCTTCTTTCTGGGTCTTCACAAGAGACTGACCTTGTAATTTAAATGTGAGTTTTTATCAACATTAGGCAACAACATGTGCTCTTCCTCATTCAGATACATCACATCAGCAATATTCTGTACCTGGATTACCTTTATAATAGAAAAGAATTACACATATATTTGATGGAACTATTGTTTTTTTAACACAGTGTGGCATTGTGCAGAAATCTGCCATTTAATTAAAGAGGTATATTCTCTTTTTTTTTACTTACCTTCCATATCAGGGATAAAACATTTTTGTTTTGGAAAATTGTATATTGCAAGCATCTGCCCTAGTGTGCATCGTTTATTCTTTATTTAACATGCATTAATGTTTATTGATGTTTCCTTCTTGAGCTTTTCTGTCACTACACACTCATCAAATTACAATTGCAAAAGCTACTTCCCCATCTGCCACTGGTAGCATTTCTTGTCACAGGTCTACTGCTAGTTTCTTATGCATCTTATTGGTGCTCTCAGGGCATGTTTGTTTATGCGCTGGAGAGAAACAGTGGCTTATAATGCGACAATCAGTCATTTAGACCATCTGTCTCATGTTGCTTTGGCTTTAATGTTCATTGTTCTTCTCATTGTAGACCTTGGGAAATAACACACTCAGAATGTAAAATAACTGGGTTTACTGCAGCACAAAAAAGGGGAAATATAGGGCCAGAAACACACAAAGTGCCTTCTCATCATATAAACCATTCAGATTTATATGTAACTTTTGTGTAAGTACGTACATACTAGCCCTAATCTAAGTCAATTAATACCTTTTGTTCTATTTTAACTTTGAAGTGGCTTTTTCTTCTGACTAGGAATGATCTTCCTTTCTCTTTTCCTATCATGCACTTTTCTCCCAATAGCCCATGCTCAAGTTAATGAGTTTCTAATCAGAGACAAATGTTTTCCATCATGTCTGAAGATGATTTATCAAAGAGAAGTGATTTTAATGGTAGTGTTGTTTTAACTTAAAAAGTTTCAAAATTGAGGCTGCTGCATACATAATTATGTAAAGTGTGCACCACGGGAGATTGGAAAAAACACATATTGTGGATCTATGACTCAGACCCACTTTGAAAAACATATTTGTTAAACACCAACTAACTTATTGCTTACATTTTTATATCACTTTTCATTCCAAAGGATAGGAGTCTAAAGCACTTCATGTGCAGAGGGGGACCCACTCAGCTGGCATGATTCACTCGCAGCCCTAATACACAGTAGATCAAGTGGAGGACTGAGAAATGACTTCACCAAGCCAGCACACTGGGATTAACATCCTTACTCTTCATCTTTAATCTTTTCTAAAGCCACTGAGTTTTCAAAAGTGTTAAGGCCAAAGTGTTGGAAAAGCAGTTACTTATGCTGAATATGAGACAAAGGACATCTAAGATCCACGAGCAAATTGCTTTTAGAACATGAAAATACAATTAGAAAATGTGAAGGAGAAAACTACAGTAAAGCAGAATGTGAGCTGTATAATTTGGAAAAGTTTCTGACTTATGCAAGCATTGGATATTACAATTAAACAATATCTGGTTGTCATAGTTTGAATTACATTTTGTACTTAACATACTGTATCACATTTCTAAGTACTGGATTCAATAAATTAGTGATTTAGAACATACTATTTGAATCTAAACTCTAATTTTCTTCAGAGAATTAAGATTTTTCCAGCTGTCACATTTGTACACAGATAAACCTGGTAGTGTTACAACACAGTCATGCTTGAAAAAAAATATTGGTAAATCACTTTATTTTATTTAAAAGCACATTTTACAATTAAACAATTCTAAAAATCTATAGGCTGAAAAATCTGTTACCCAGAACATGTCTTTAAATCAGGAGAGCATGGGATCTTCTCTAAAGGTGTTATATGGAGCAAGTAACCTCCATATAATAAACTCCTACAGTATATACTGTAACCAAACTCAGTTAGCCACTATCTAATATCTATGAACTGTAGCTAATTTATTCTTGATGATACTTTCCTGGTATATGTACTGCACATTTATAGGTCTCAGAATCAGAGTGAACCTTGTCAGGTTATAAGACCATAACCTGTGTAAAATGTTAAACTGAGAAATAGAGAAATAGTAGCTCAAGTAAACAAATATTAATGTTGTTCATATTCTCATTATAATCTAATTTGTATAATTATTCCTATTATACCCAAACATTTATCAACTCCCTCCCAATATTTTCAGTTCAAACAAATTAAATTCACTCTGATATAAATACCACTTGGAAAATGTGGAGATGTAGTCTGTACTACTTGTGACAATTCTAATCACTACCTGTAGTTTTTATTTACCCAGAGGTTTAATGTGTAAATAGGAGCTGAAATAAAGCATATAAATGTGAACAAAAACAAGAATAAAGATTAGAAAAATATCTTATA
Organism: Lepisosteus platostomus; assembly: GCF_059453375.1. Classification (NCBI taxonomy): domain Eukaryota; kingdom Metazoa; phylum Chordata; class Actinopteri; order Semionotiformes; family Lepisosteidae; genus Lepisosteus; species Lepisosteus platostomus. The sequence goes on from NC_142613.1 coordinate 40,833,059, forward strand.
TTCCCCAAAATATCTAAAAAACCATAGGTGCTAATAACACAGACAATTTTCACATTTTTAAAGCTGTAACCAAAACATTAACAGTTAGAAACTGTATTTTGAATATAAAGATAAGAGACGTACAAACCTTTGTGTACAACTCTATGTTCTTTAGAACCACTGTAGTTTACATTGCTCCTCTTTGTTTAGAACACTGCACAACATTATATTATAATTAATAATTAATTATTTATCTTTTTCTTAATTAATTATATTGTTGTATTGTATACTGTAGCAACTTTCATCAGAAAGCACATTAAACACAGAAGGTGATCCACTAAAATACAGCACTCATGTGGGGTGACAGGAAAAAGCCATGATGCACCATTGACACAACATAAGATAATCACAGCCCAGCTCATCAGATACAGAAGTAAGAAAGTGAGGAACTTTGGGTAGGCCTGTTTGTTTACAGGAACAAAACAGAGTTTTAATTCCACACTGAAAAGAAGAAAAGAAAAGTTTCAGCATGGAGTTAGCCTGTATGTATTCCTCCCCAGCACAGATGCTGACACAGCTCCCTACTCCAATAACAACAGAAAGCAAGACACTACAGTATACTGTTCCACAATCAGTTTTCAAGGCAGAAGCTTTGTTTACCATTGGGTTTTCAAGTTTTCTAACACTTGCCAGTAGATGGCACTCATGAATAGTATGAAAAGACTTTAATGAGACTCAATTCCTTTAAATAAATATGAAGTTTAATGAAAATGTTAAATGTTAGATCTATAATATTTTAAATAAAATTAGATTATTCTAATTAAAACATAACAGTTCATTAGGAGTATTTAAGTAATTCTGATGTGATATTAGTCTAAGACCTTAGTTCTGTGATGCAACAAGTAGCATATTTATGTTGTATTTAGTTTACACCATTTAATTGAATATGAAAAAATGCATAATTTCTCAATGCTCATTGTCTTAGTTTGAAGCAAACATTTGACAAAAGCATACTGTACGTCCTCTTTCCAAGCATCTCATGACACGTTCAGTGGAGTGGCTTGTAATGTAGATAGAAGTGTATGAAGAGGAATAATTTGTGCATGTGTAAAAAAAATATGAAAAACAAAACAAATTTGAAAAATGTTAAACAATATTAAGGTTATCAACCAAATTAACAAAATGTATACATTCTCAGTTTTACTTATTCATACATGTATTCATGGAAAGGAATAAAACATAAAAATATATGATTATAGTAAAAGAACCATACAAATCAGAAGTACATGAGGAAACAAAAGAACAACCCAGTCAGGTGTTACAGAATTCTAGGAAAGAACAGAGAAAATGCAAATAAGAAATTTGACTGCACCATCAACAATCTCCAAACTTCTGAAATAGAAGTAGCAATACTTACTATACAGTAGGAAGCAACCGCAAATGAAAGCAAGGAGAGAAAAAAAAACAATAATGAAGGAAATATAGCCAATGACAGATTTATAAACTGTACTGTACATCATGCCTATTTTTGCTTTTTGATGATTAGCATGGAAAGCAGCTGGTGTACATTATAATAGCACATTTTACTTGCTATTTTACTTCTGAGCTCGGGAAAGGGTCATCCTGGTAGGTAAAAACACCATGTTGAGTTGTAGAAGCTCAGTTTAGTGTTTCATCTGTACTGTCCCTGAAAACAATGATGAAAAAAGATTCTCTGTCAAACTACAATAGCAATTAATGAGTAGGCAGTTCTGTTATAGAACATCAAGAGTTAAATTATACATTAGTTATGAACACCAAAAATTTAGTTTAAGCCTCAAGTGGCATTTCCTATTATTATACCAATTGGAACATATAAAGAACTAATGCAACTTAGTATGGATAAGAAGAATCCAAGCTTCTCATTTAAAAATCTTAAATTCATATTGATTAGAATCTTCCAAACCTTGATCACAACATCTCAAAGTAAACTGTACACAAGCAGCCACTATGCAGTGTTATAGCAGCTAATCCATCACATTTATCCAATCAAACCTAGTTGACATATTGCCCGATGTTTTTTATTATTAACATAATTTCTTCCTGTCTACACATACAAAAGATGAAAAACTACTTTTAATACTGCATTGATCTGTAAGGGGAAATTGTTAGCTTGAAACAAAATTCTCAAGAGAACTCAAGAGACGATTGCCATAGATTTTTTTTCTGCATAAGGATGAAAAAACACCAAGTAAACAGAGCAATATAACATGTCTAAGACTTTTGTACAGCAAAATGCAGAAATATACCTTTAAAATTATAGAAAACTTCTATAGTTTCTATCATAAATGATAGAAAAATATTTGGTCATATACAGTACGAAAGTGGCTTAATAATATTTTAATCACAACCCCCATTTTAATTAAATATTATTGCATAATACTATTCATAAAAAGAAGATGAAAAAGGACGTTTATGAATAATGACTTAGAAATAACATGAAAATGAACTAATTCCAATGAAATAATCACTATACTCTATTGTATTTTAACAATTGTCTATGCAGAAGTATTCATACTACTCATGTCAGCATCTACAGTGCATTTTATGATGCAACAAGAGACAAGGCAACATTCAGGATCTGCTATCGGTTAATCTGATTGCCTGCTTGCTAAAACCCTCGTAGCAGAGAGGAGAATAATACACTAACATGTACTCTGTTGTCCTTCGCTTGCAAAAAAGGTGATGTATCAAAACATCATGCTATGGGGAGTCATTAGGGAGCGCATGAGTCGTATTTAATTTAAAAAACCTCTAATCTTTTTATGAATGAACACATGTCTTTGAAAATAGTAGTATCATTGCGACAACTCTTACTTTTGGCAGTCACTTGTTTGCAGTTGACATTACATGATGACATATCAAATCTGTCCAGTTATACACTAGACATGTTTACAGTCAATAACAAAACACAGGTCTGAACATGTGAACATCCTTGGCCATCCTTTTCAAGTAGATGCCTTTCAGCCACTTGTGGTTAGAAATGCATGATACTTGATTCACTTGGAAGTATTATATATTGCCACTTTTAATACACATTTTCCCAACAACAACAATTTTGTTCAATGTCATCAATATCAGATATTATATCTGATATCAATATCAAGATCTGATATCAATATCAATATTAGCTGTTCATAAGGACTTCTCAGTAAATACTGTGTACGGTAAAAGTTACAAAATAGAGCTTCAATTTAATGGTTTTTGATTATAGTATTAGCAGTCCTGTTATGTCAGTAGAAAATTTTCAGGTTCATCTCTTTTTATTGCACTCCTCATTACCACCTGGGAATATGCTGATAGAAAATGTGACAACTCATGCAGTATGTGGCTGTAAAAGAATGCTTGTGAGTTTGCATATGCAATGATGCAGTCTTGTATACTGCATGTGAAAGACATACAGGATTTCCTATTTGAAAACCACTACCACTGGACTCCAACACTGCCATCAACTCATAGAAAGCACTTACTCTATGACTGATCCAGCTCCAGTCAATTATGTTTAATGATCCAATACAGGTTTATCAGATTTGGAGAAACTATTGGTCTTATCCATTATGATTTTAATTATGACAACTTGACGACATTGAGAACAGATTACAATATCTAAGCAACATGAAAGGCCATGGCTAAGATTGATGTTAGTTTCAAAGACAAAACCCTGGATTTTGACAAAGAGTGATATTGTCTAAATCTTGTTGCTGTGCTCATGCTGTTGCTTGCTTGTTGCTGTGCTCATGTGGTAGAGCAAGTGCACAGAAAACCCCCCAAAAGATTCATGGACCTTTGTATAAAGTATAACTGTGATGGTGGAAGTATAATGCTGAATGTGTATGGGGAATCACAGGTGATACACTGTGTACTGTGTATGCTGTTGTACCCTTGAGCAAAGTACTTCACTTACTTGTTCTAGTAAAATTCCCAACTGAATAAATGGTGTAAATGTAAACTGTTGTGGATACAAGTACTGTATCAGCTATATACAGTATATATATTCAGTAGTTTGTTTAGATCTTAATATATGAGAGAGATGAGATATGCAGAGTATATTTGTTGTAGCTTGCCTGGCTCAGGGAATTGGCTGTTCACCTTAAAGGTGAGACTGCCAAGATTCCCCCTCTGTATTACGAGGATTGACCCAAGAAGTTGCTGTAAGAATGTAGATGGGGTGGCAGGAGGGGTATAAGAGATACGCTACAGGAAGTCCCAGGTGTGAGACTTATATACATAAGTGTGTGGACGTGCATGAGATTAGGATCCAACCTTCCTCCTGAGTTTGTTATAACTTTTGTTATAACTCACATTTTTGCAATCTTCCTGCACAGCTTAATGTTGATCACCTCTTAAGACATGTTTAGTAGTTTGTTCCGACAACAACAAGATTGAACTAAACCTTTAGGTTAACAAAATCATGCTTATCCCAATGTGGCTAGAAATATTTTAAATTTCCTGCATCAGTCCTAGATCAATGCTAATCAATGTGATTCAGCAAACTAACTAGCGACACAGATGTATAAAACACCAGTGCTAACTATTGTATTTGTGTTTCAGGTGGGTAGCTGCAAAGAAACAAGTAATAGGTTTATTCCATGCTGAAAAATAGAAGAGAGAAAACACAACGTTTCGGCCATGGAGCCTTCCCAGCCTTTGTTCTCCCGCTACATTACCTTTGCCTACTGCCTTGTCTCTCTCACACCTGAAGAAGGCTCCACGGCCGAAACGTTGTGTTTTCTCTCTTCTTTTTTTTCAGCATGGAATAAACCTATTACTTGTACTATTGTATATGTCTGTGTCACTGGTCAAACTTGGCTACATCAAGCTGATGAGCCCTGTACAAAAAGATCCATCCATGGCAATGCCAAATTCGGCTTTAAAGCAGAAGTTTTAAGACTGCTCTATGTACTGTATTATGGTGATTGGACAGAGGTACTTAATTTTCATACACAAATTTTCGACTGCTGCTTCTAACTCCCAACCTAACTTGGAACTGTGTTCATTCTGATTCATAAATGTTCCCATAGTTGTTTGGTCAATAGATAAAAGCACCAATCGCCTTGTAGAGGACATTGGTCATTAATATGCAACAACACACTGTTATAAAATGTTGCTTTTACTGGCACTAATGATCTATTGCTTTTCTGAGCACACCACTCCAGTATGTAGTGCCATCTAGTAATTTATATAAATTGCATGTTTCAAAAAATAATGGGCAGTTGTTCATCATGCTTTCTGCATTAGTACACTTTTTTGTGATTGAACAGCACAGTTTATTCCACCAATAACCACAGGATTACTGAGATATATGAATATATATATAGATCTGTGATATTGCTGCCTTGCCAATTTTACATTCAGAGAATTTAAGTGGTAAACCAGAATTCAGATAGACTGCCACAACATTGAAGACAATTGTTATTGAAAAAAATATTGTTAGAAGGTTGCTAATTGTACTTAAAAACAAATATAAAAAATCTGCTTTTTATTCTATTGTGTGGATATGTCAGTATCCTTTCATTACAGTGTACATTAGCATTGATGTTCATAAATTAAATGCTCAAAAAGAAAAAAAAAATTAACTAAAAGCACCACTCATTTATCTAAAATTATTGTTATTCATAATATTTTTAATTGTACAGTAATGTGCTAGTTATACCAGACATATTCACACTAGATTTCATTAAGGAAAGAATACGTGTAATGTTGAATGTGATACCAAAAAAAACCCCAATTGTTGTAATATTTCATTATTATATTTGATGGATTAATATAATTCACATAATCATTTCTTTGGATAGTGTTTCTCTTTCAAATATTTAAATTCAAACTACACCTGTCACCAGATTAGACATGGGCAAAAGATAGGCTTCAAAATGTAATTTTATTTGATTATGTCTCTTTTAAACACTGAAATGATACATTAATGTAGAGAATAAAGCAAACGTAATAAATGATACAATAATCTGGACTAGATTAACCCATTGGTAGACCCCTTGCAAACAAGCATATTACCCCCCAATGTAATATAAATAAATGTGAAACATGTGAACACCAATATGGCCAGTATGGTAGACTCATTACAAGCTAATTACAAGAGATTTTTAAATTGTTTAATTCTTGGTTTGAGGTTTTCACAATATATTGCACACTTTGGAATGACATAAACAAGATGGACCAGTGCTTAAGCAATGCTGTACCCTAACTTTACTTATTGAAATTTTATTTGTGTCAGTATTGTTAAGGAAATCCATCTCGTAGACATTAAATCACTGTATTAAATAATTACAAAACATTTGAATTAGAAACATTTTCTGCATTGACTTAAAAAAAGCATATTTTTTCTTTCTTTTCTCCTGGTGAATTCTTCAGTAAATTCAATCAAAATCCAAGGATGCTATTGTAAAGCTGTCCTTCATCACCAAAAATGCCAAAGCACTTAGATTTTCTTCCTTCACTGTTGATAAGACAATTTTTCACTTTAAAATGTACAAACATTTTATGTCTTTTCAAGGACAAATGTCCACATGTGTCCATTAGGCCTAGATTGTACATGGTTATTGCTGATGCCTCTGCATTTTGGAACACTGAAATGCTGTTCTAAGAGTTCTGTAGCTACATGAAGATTTGGAATATTCTAAGAATTAAGCTGATTACAAAATGTTATTGTCTTCCCAACAATTTCCTTTGTAGGCTTTGGTGATGTTCAATCATTAGGTACTCACAGATGGCATAATGCCTTTCAATAATGCATGATTCTCAATTATTTCAATCATGAGATGAACAGACTTCTTCATATTTTATTTTTGTGCTTTGCTGTGCCAGAAGATACTTTGGTTACATGTAGCATAAAGTGAGCAAATATAGCCTATAACGTGTGCTTTTCATTGTAGATTGAATCAACAACTAATTAACCAGACCTTGTGAAACCATCTTGGTGTGCTTTAACAGCAGTAGACAGGTCAATATACAGTACAGCCTGCCTGTGTGTGTAATTTAATTACAGTTCTGTTATGTCAACTGTTATGTTTCAATACATTTATTTTTAATGTTCAAAGGTGCTAGATATTGATGTTTTACTATCAGGGAAGAGGTACCTCAAAAGACAAGGGAATAGCCAAAGCCAAAGATGTAACAGAATAAAACATTTCTTCTAACTCTTGATTTTAATTAATCTTAAACTCTTCCACTTAATCTCATCCTTTATTAAATACCTGAATGCATGGGTTCAACAAGGAGAAGAAATCTAATTGCTTTTTTATTCAACATTTCATGCTAAATTTAATTACTTGCCTTCCAAGTGCTGTATATTCTCCATTCTTGGCTTAACAAGCTCTAGAAAAGGAGGTGAGTATGTTATCTCTCACCAATCGAAGAAAGATTAGGCAAATGTTTTGAACATTTAGTGATATAATGGTGCTTTCAGTCAACAGACATTAATTGTGTAATGAATGAGGTTTAATCATTTCTATCTTGCATGTCTTGGGCATCACTTTGCTTCATTTCTGTTGATGGAATTGGGGATTGAGTGGTTAAAGTTGTACACACAATAATTCATTTCAGGGAACAGGTAGAGGTTTATTCCACGGTAAAAGGAAAACAAACAATATTTCAGCTGTGGACCCTTCTTCAGGTGTGAAGGAGAGAGGCAAAGTAGAAGATAAATAAGGTATACAGTAGGAGAACAAGGGGAACAGCTGTGTGTCCTGCAACAGCCTGTATAAATTTACTATCGAGTTGGTAATTATAGTGTGGTAATTAGAATGTTGGAAGAACTGCGCGGTGAGAGAAGGCTGCCACATCTGAGATGCTGTGTATTGTTATAATATTCATATTGACATGAGACAGGAAGGAATCAAAGTACAGAAAGACCTGATACTAGAGGAAGAAATCGATCTACAGAAAGACCAGCCATCTACAGAAGGACAAACGGAGTATGAGTTGGAGAGCACCTTCATTCTGTTTTTTGTTTGCAACCGTGTTTTTTCTAAAATCAAAAGAACACAGCTTAAACATATTGTATCCGGTAGTAGATACCTGCCCAAGTATTTAATGAGGGAAATACAAAGTCAGTTAGGAGCTCAAACACGACCTAGGTCTATTTTAGTTTTTTATTTTATTTTTCCACTTATTTTTTGTAAATACTAAAAACACTGTTTTCATGAGTGCACCTCCCCATGGCAGCACACTAAGTACTAATGAACTAGAGACAAGTAGAGGAGCAAAAATTCTATTTTCTATCCATTTGTCCCTATATAAAAAATACAGAAGGTTTGTGAAGGTCCCAGTACATAATGATCTAGAAAAAGCACAATTTAGATTTAAAACAATCAAACAATCTAAACAAAACAATAAATTGGCTCCTGGTAAACAAGAAGGACCCAGTACCAGAATCCATACTCATTGCAGGCATGAGAACCATGGCAACCTTCCCCCTCAATCACTACCTTCTGAATAACTTGTGTTTTATTAGTCACATTCCTACAGTATGTGGTATTTAGTTGACCTGTGGCTGGATTTTGTTTTCCATGGTCCTGGGGCTGTGCTGCTCCAGGACTCTGTACAACTCAAAGTTTCTTTTACCAAAGGCTTAGAGCCTTTGTTATTGCACATCCAGCCTTTAGTGATACATTAAGTTGGACAAGACACTAGGGGAAGCTTAATCTCTCTCCCTTTAACCCAGAGACAGATAACTATCATAGTCTCTTATCTCTTGTTGGTATTTAACTTATAATATAACTTACTGTATTTAACATAAGGCTGCTTGGCTGATCGTGTATGAACGGAGATGCATTTGAATAAAAGTTAGGTTTGTTGTAACTTTGAGACCCTGCCTATGTGTTTTCCCCTTTTTGTCTAAACATTATGAGATTCTTTCCATCTAATCCCGATGGCTGCAGGAATTTTCCCAACTGAGAGATACCACATCCTTTTTAATATCTGAGATCATACAAACTCCTTACCATAGAGTATAGACATGTGAGTATTAACCTCTACACCTGGTTTTCCCTTCTATACAAATGGAGCAAACAGCTTCTTTGAGAATGCTTCCTCTGTGATAACTAGACATAGATGAACTGAAAGCTAACCATAATTATCCCTTCCCACATAAAATGCCCTACCAGTGGTATCTAATTCCATGACCTTTCTAACCTCCAGGAAAATAACACACTCTTTAGCCAGAGGAACATTCATGAGTTAATTGTCTTTCCATCTATAATAATCTGCACAGATAGACTGATGAAGTTGACCGGCAAGCACCCAACCTTAATTTACTGTAGATTCCACCCTTCATCTGCCAAACAAATGGTCATATAAGCAAGGTTTAACCTAAACAATTGCAAAAGCTTTCCAACTTGGGAGAAGCCTAACTGGCAATAGCTACAGCAGAACACTGTTTCACTGTATGCAAATGCCAGCACATAACCCATCTGCAAATGTCCACACCTATTCTCCTCAAATCTTTCAAACCTTAATCTTAAAGCCACTCTCCAGGTGCCTAAACCAAAAGATATAGCTTCTCTGTGAAATAAACCATATCTGCCTACTTTGTATATTTGCTTTCCACACTACACTTTTCATTATCAAAAATAACTGTTTTTTTATTGTTTCCCAAAATATCAAAAATGCAAGTGATCTCCAATACCCTCTAACACCACCATTAAAATGTATATACTGTAGATAGTTATTTTATAATAAACAAACTTATAGTAGAGTGCTGACAAACAGCACTTCAGACAGAAACTGCACAACAGTCTATTATAAATATTTTTATCAGCAATACCAAATCACAACACCATGGGCTATATATCAAAAGATACAAGAAGACCTAAGGTTTTCAACAATTTCGTAACCCTACAAAAAATCCTAAAACAAATGACTATTTTTCAAAAGTATATTTAGCCTTTCAGTTTACAGAGGCTCCAAATTCCATCAATAATGATCAACTCTCCAGAAAAATACAATCACAAAAGCATAAATTCACAAAAATACATAAAACCATTGTCCCTTACCTTGAAAAAAACAAATATCCAGAGTAAAATGTCACCCATGTGCCAAGGAAGTAAACAAAAGAAGAAATTGCTGCCGAAGGACCCCAAATGTGGAACAAACTGATCTAATAGGTATTCTTAAATAATTTTTCGTGCAATACAGAAAGATTGATAATATCAAAAACTTACTTAATTCCAAAAACTGAAGAATACTAAATAACCCTGTGTCAGAGGATAACAGTACATTTAACAATGTAAACAAGAGACACAGCACCGAAGCAGCTTTTGTTAAGATATTTACAGTACTTAACAAAAGCTGCTTCAGTGCTGTGTCTCTGTCTTAATAATTGTTTCTGACATCCATTGATCTCTTCAAAACTTCTTTGGTTTAAACCAAAGGTCTGGTCTAGCGTTTTCTTTTTTTTGTTCCTCCCACATTCGCAGTTACATGCTCTAATTGATTAACTAGAGTTATGATTGGTTATGATATCATCAGTTGCAAATAGCTTGCAGGTTCCTCATTGGTTGGTTATTTTTATGACCCCAGGTGTCTAAGGGTAAAGGGGTGTAATATTTAGGATGGATTTGGATGCATGTGGGTTTCTGGTGTGGGACTTAGGAAGCGTGACATGTTTGGTGGAAAAGTGATTTATTCTAAAGTGAATAAGTGACTGCTATGTATACAGGACACAATAACACACAGGGAAAAGGAACTTGAGCGGTGCCAAAGGAAAGAAATAACAAACAAAATGGAGCTGGCTAATACAGTGAGGGATAGCTGAACTACCTACCAAACCAAAACCAGAAAAACTCAGTCTTTGGCATCTTCTATCAGCCTAGCTTAACCTTCACTGACTACCCAAAACCATACAAGACAAAAGGCACTCACCTGTCCTAAACTAGTGTTTCTAATTCAAAAGACCAACTACATGTGCACAATGTACCCGACAACCTTAACTAATCCTTTACACAAGTTCACATAAATACACAAGTGAGCTACGAATACAAATAAGGGAAAACGAGAGTAGACAAGGAACAGGGTACAAAAGAGTACAGAGGTTGATAACATGTTTAGGCAAGGTAATGGCTAAATAAAGGACAATACAAACAAACAAAAGTACATGGAGACAAACACAAACCAACAAAGCCGAAGCTGTACGGAAACACACACATGAAGCGAAATGAACGAAGACGAAGAGAAGCAGAGCCAAAGCAAAATGAAAGCGAAACGAAGCCGAAGCTGAGCCGAACTGAACCGAAATCGAGCGAAAGGCCCCTTCATTCTGAAAACCTCCAAGTTAAATGCTGAAGAAGATGAGTTATGATTGTTCAAGAGCTGATTGATTATGACGTAATACGCCAGGTTGGATGAATAAATGAACCAATGGTGAGGGAGAACAACCAAAGTCAGGAAGTGTGGAGCATAACATCAACACAAACACACGGACCACACTGGGACGTAACAGATATCTTTTGGTCGATTGAATATGACCTGCAGTCATTGCCCAAATGTGGTGGTTTCTTCATGTAGACATACTGTAGGGAGCCCACGGCTGATTATATACAGATGCAGCCATTCAAAATGGGTGAGGTATTTCGCGGCATGCCGCGACACGCCCACCGGGGTATCACGCAGTTCACGTGCGTCACGTGACTAACTATCCGGCGTCACCTTGTAAAACCGCCAGGGGGAGCTTAACCTCTCATGTACAGCATTTGAGCCTTTAATTTTGAACTGTGTATTACAGCATGTTAATCATCAGTCATTAAAATGTTGGTATATTTTATGAAAGCAAGATTGCTCAGTTGGACAAAAGTACACAACCTACCTTTATCAGAAATATTTATGCATCAAAGCCTTTACTGAAGATATTACTAATAGTATTAATAATGGATGACTTTGGACAAGCTGTATACTCAAAGTATAATTTCTTTAACACATTTGTACAAGCACTTGGAATCTGTCCAAGCCATACTTTGTCAGGCATTTTGTTTTACTTCAACGGGCATAAAAACGTCCTTGCTTTTAACAGGGCGTTTCATAATTTCTAACTACGAAAATGATTTAAAATGCGACACCTATCATTCAACTAGAGCTTAAAATATCACAAGGATCCTCAAGAGCACAGCAAAGAGTGTATTAAAAGACACTTGTATTTATCAACGCTTTCTTTTCCGTATACCAGATTTTATGGAACCACTTCAGAGGGGTGTCAGCCAGTCAGATTCCAGGAATCGGCACTTTAAAGGAAAAATACACACCGGTATTCCATTTCTCCCTAATGATTTTAAGCATCGAAGTATTTAACTAGCATGTGAAATAGTGTGTGAAAAAGTGGTAGTTTTAAACTTTTCTGCTAAAATACTATGGAATCGCGTATCTAAAGAATCCGTGTACTGCGACAGGGCTGTGTAGGGCTGTTTCGCCTGCCTGTTCATGCGAGCTGTCTTGTAGCCTACTGGTCTAGGTGCGTGACTACAAACTGGCAGGTTGTGTGTTCGAATCCAGCTGGTGCTGGACTTTTCATTTTTATTTATTTATTTTTTAATCGCGTAACATAAACATATTACCGTATGCAAACTGTACTGTATACAGTATGTATATGTATATTTAATGTCTTAACTGTGCCTGTTTAAGTATTGAATATTCATATCTAATTTTACCACTGAAGGGAAATCTTAGTAGCTGAGCATAAAAAAATAGGAGCATACTGTAACGCGTGTGAAGGCCATAAACGATATTAATTTTGGAACATAAACATACAGTATATGGCTGGTCTCGGTACTTTAAAGAAAAAAATACACACCAGTATTCCATTTCTCCCTAAACATTGTAAGCTTCGAAGTCTTTAACTAACGTGATACCGGAGTCAACAAGCATACTTTTAGAATTTGATTAAAAGGGAATATAATATGGAATCGCGTATCTCAAGAAATTAATAACGATATAATTATATTCATGTTGCAAAAGAACTGCAACGGACATAAAAACTCCCTTGCTTTTAACAGAGCATTCCATAATTTCTAACTACGAAAATGCCAGGTGAAAGGATTTGTAAACATATTTTGTTAAAGCAAGTCAGTTTTTTCCGCAACACATAAAATACATTTTTCCAAGAAAGTTTAGCCTTTGTCACTAATGAAACCACTAAATAAAGACATAAATATAGAAATCTTAAGATTTGTTTTATTTAATGTTGGTAGCAGGATGAACTGTCAGAGTGTATATTTTGTCGCAGAGTTGCTGCAAGATGTTAACAGTGAAAAAGGTATTTAGAAATGAGTTATTTCAAGATGAAAAAGAAAACATACACGAAACATGGTTTCATTATGACCAGAATCGGTCTTGAGATATTTTTAACTTGATTTACAGTATTTGAGAGGTATGTCTTAACACCGATACTACAGTGCTTAAGTACTGCTCACGTATATGTTTCTAGGTTTATATTATGCATTTCATACGGTCAAATTACTTTTGAGCAACTAATAAGAAGCGTGAAACGGTATGCGTTTTAGTTTCGTTTTGTGCTGGTACCCGTGGATTGATTAGAGGTATCAAGTACATACAAGTCATTTTTTAAATGTTGTAGTTCGTCTTGAAAAAATGTTACGAGTACATCATCTGTCAACAATTACACAGGTTCTGTTTCCATATTGCGGATTTGGTTACGTAATATTATTTTCTAGATTTCACGTTGTGAATATATGATTTGGGCAAACAGAACCTCAAAGAAGTACATTATTGGTTGTTGTTTTTTTTTTGCAGTTTTATCTAGAACAAGCGATGCTTAAACCTTTGTCTGATTCTTGTGAAACTATCCACACGACAGTTACAGTACCTAGGAGTTGACTTCAGTGATGTCACTGATGGGATGTTTCTAAAAATCCATCCTCTGTAAAACGTCTTCTCTAGTTGTCCTGCATATGTATTCGCTAATGAAGCTGTGTGTTCTGAGCCTGGATCTCTACATTTCTGTATGAACCAGCTTAGAGGGCTAAAGACAGCTTGTGTTTAAATTGAGTGTAAGGCAATTTATGCTTCTAAAGTCATGGTCAGCATTTATTTTTGTACTGTGCTGTAAACTTGTTCTGTGCCAAGTCACATTATTTTATAGCGTTTTTATAGCGTTATCAAATCCGGTGGCGCTGTGTGTTAGTTTACTGACTCCCATGTCACATGGCACTCTTCAGGTGAGAGGGTCTTCTGCTCAGAATGAAACGCTAAAATGTTTGTGTATATTCTAATGGTAGTGGGGGCAGGGTGTGTGGGAACAGGTTTGGTTGAAATTGCATTGGAGATCTATATTCTTCACACCTGAAACATTTTCTCTGAAAGCATTTTCTTCGCAGTTTAACCGATCTTGTTACAGCATGTTACAGTTTACTATTATTAACCATATTAATTTTAAGTGCTTAATGTAAAATCTTGTAAAAATATATTTTCATTGTTCAAATATACATTAAGTCTGACTATCATATAATAAGTTAAATACAAAACTAAAGAAAAAATAGGGTTAAATATAATTCAAAATATTTTGCTAACAATGTTAACTGTTTATGAATAATAAAATGTAATAACTAAGGAGTAGGATGGCACAGTTGTTAGTATGTTTTTTGTTTTGTTTCTTTTTCATAAATACAACAGTAGTACCTGATGTCTCAGTGGCTTTCAAAATTAAATTATGCATGCAAACCTGTGAACTAGAAAGATAACTAAGATATCCATCCATTATATTCCATAATATCCATGAAATATATGGCGCTGAAATATGTGTGACGCAGTGGTGGCCTGACACGGTAAGGTGCCCTGGCAGCTGTATGATGCAGTGGTGGCCTGGCACGGTGAGGTGCGCTTGCAGCTATGTGACGCAGTGGTGGCCTGGCACGGTGAGGTGCGCTGGCAGCTGTGTGATGCAGTGGTGGTCGGGTATGTAGAGGTGCACTGGCAGCTGTGTGTTGTGACGCAGTGGTGGCCTGGCACGGTGAGGTGTGCTGGCAGCTGTGTGATGCAGTGGTGGCCTGGCACGGTGAGGTGCGCTGACAGCTGTGTGAGGTGGCGCAGTTGTGGCCTGGCACGGTGAAGTGCGCTGGCAGCTGTGTGATGCAGTGGTGGCCTGGCATGGTGAAGTGCGCTGGCAGGTGGGTGATGCAGTGGTGGCCTGGCACCATGAGGTGCGCTGGCAGCTGTGTGGTGTGACGCAGTGGTGGCCTGGCAAGGTGAAGTGCGCTGGCAGCTGTGTGGTGTGACGCAGTGGTGGCCTGGTACGGTGAGGTGCGCAGTTCATTAACCCTTGTATGTGCTGTCCGCGCCCAAAATGCAATTTAAAAAAAGTCAAAAACCGTGCTCAAATGCAATTTTCAAAGTGCAATGAAATACAATATTGTTGTTGCTGCTGTTCTGGTTGTTTTTATCCCGTAAAGCGTTTTGAGAAGCCACCTTTAAAGGCGATATATGTTGTAGAACCGCTGATTCTTATGGAATGTGTTCCGCAGGAGATTCAAATTTTTATTTATTTTTTAATCGCGTATCTAAAGAAATCTCAGTATAACTTTGTTCATGAACAAACAGTGACATGTTACATTATCATTGTTTTTTTTAACAAGGCTCGCCAGCTAATGTGAATCGAAACCTGTCTTGCTAGCTTTTAAAGTCGTGCATGTGTAAACGACAATTGAAATAGAGAAAAAAAGACCTGACTGACAAGCTGATACATACTCTTAGAGTTTGATTAATAGGGAATATAATACAAAAATACAGTAAGGGACTTAAAAGTTAAAGGAGATGCTTCAT
Source organism: Lepisosteus platostomus (assembly GCF_059453375.1). Classification (NCBI taxonomy): domain Eukaryota; kingdom Metazoa; phylum Chordata; class Actinopteri; order Semionotiformes; family Lepisosteidae; genus Lepisosteus; species Lepisosteus platostomus. Next base: position 40,848,854 of record NC_142613.1, read on the forward strand.
ATTGCTTGACTAATTTTAAAAACTAAGTTATAAATGCAGACGCTCCCTCGGTGCCGCGATGGGTGTAAATATCAAAGTATACATTCCCAACAAGAATTGTACCCATCTGTCATGCAAATAAAACACCTTAAATTGAATTGAATTGAGGGAGATAGGGGGACAAATATACTGTAGACAGGACTCAAGGCAAATAAGATACTTATGGGTACGCAGGCATTCACGACAGCAACATACAAAACGTTTGCACGTACTGAGTTAAGTTATTACTTGGTTTTCAAAGTGCAATGAAATACAATATTGTTGTTGCTGCTGTTCTGGTTGTTTTTATCCTGTAAAGCGTTTTGAGAAGCCACCTTTAAAGGCGATATATGTTGTAGAACCGCTTATTCTTATGGAATGTGTTCCGCAGGAGATTCAAATTTTTATTTATTTTTTAATCGGGGGGTTGTAAGGGGGGGTTGTACTTGCAGTGCATTGGCATAGACGGGAATGCAAGAGCCGGCCGCTACGCCGCCCTCGTGTTTCGAAATCTTGTGACTTTTGAAATTTACTGGGGGTGGACCACGTCTGTAAATTTCGATGGGTCCAGAGGCAAAAGTGCCTTGCCTTGCAATCTCCGGGAAACCATTAGTACGATGGTGAATCGGAGATTCTCAACCCTTGCTGTGTACGACTGGAAAAGAATTTGTGATCGGATCAACGAAATGCTTCGTAGGAGGAGGCGGTCTTTTCCTCTTGTCTAACAGTCTGTCCACAAACAAAACATTCCTGTTAGACAAGAGGAATTGAAAAAAAACAATTTTGTCAATGAAAACCGGTGTGTGTGTCTCTCCCTGCTGGATGTCCCTCTCACAAACTGCTGAATGAATAAAATAATTTTATTGAAAACGAGTTTGCGATTGTCTGGTCTTTAAATTCTTGAGATACGCGATTCCATATTATATTCCCTTTTAATCAAATTCTAAAAGTATGCTTGTTGACTCCGGTATCGCGTTAGTTAAAGACTTCGATGCTTAAAATGTTTAGGGAGAAATGGAATACTGGTGTGTATGTTTTCTTTAAAGTACCGAGACCAGCCATATACTGTATCTTTAAGTTCCAAAATTAATATCGTTTACGGACTTCACACGCGTTGCAGTATGCTCAGGCACTAAGTAAAAGGAGATGCTTCATATTGCTTGACTAATTTTAAAAACTAAGTTATAAATGCAGACGCTCCCTCGGTGCGCTGCTCTGGTGCGTCGGCTCTTACACAGTGCCTGTCTGCCGTAAGCGTTACAATATACATACCCAACACTGCTTGTACCCATCTGTCATGCAAATAAAACACCTTGAATTGAATTGAATTGAGGGGAGAAGGGGGGAATACTAAAGCCAATACTGGCTCAATGGGCTTTGACGTGCTAATGCATTGGTTTAACAGTCCGGGTGTGGCAGGCTTCCAATGTCAACTCGACTCGATTGGAAGACAATGAACATATTTTCGCCCTAAATGAATTAATAGCAAACATGGTTTACATGAAATACATTTTTCCAAGAAAGTTTATAATAATACGATCTATAGTTGAAATCTGAGCCTACTTTAAAAATAAAGGAAAAGCATTTTCAGAGAGCAATCACGCTGTGTTTATGTAGAAAAAGCGATTAGGTTTATGAGCAATCTAATTACCTATTCGCTTAAAACGCTATATAAAATAAAGTTTATTTAGAGATGAATGATCAGTGTCGCAGTTTAAATAATGGGAGTCAGGAAACTAACACACAGTGCCACCGGATTTAATAACGCAATAAAAACGCTATAAAATAATGTGACTGGGCACAGAAAACGTTTACAGCACAGTACAATAATAAATACTGACCATGACTTTAGAAGCATAAATTACCTTACACTCAATTTAAACACAAGCTGTCTTTCTGTATGAACCTCTAAACTGGTTCATACAGAAAATGTAGAAATGCATTAGCCTGATTATGATTAAAAAACACATAATTAAACATGCGTTTGCGATTTAAATCAGAACACGATTTAAATCAATATAAATGTTTATATTGTAACGCATACTGTCCAGCCTCCATTTCTCTATAAAAATTTACTCTGTTGCACACACACACACAATAGAAGCAGGAACCGCTGTCAGAAGGGAAGATATGTTCAAAATATCGCAAATATCGATCATATTGCGATATTTTGAGATATAAAAGTCAATTGATTGTCCATAATATCGCTTACCTATTTTTTCGAAGAAATGTTTGTTAAAATAAAAGTCCAGCACCAGCTGGATTCGAACACACAACCTGCCAGTTGGTAGTCACGCACCTAGACCAGTAGGCTACAAGACAGCTCGCATGAACAGACAGGCGAAACAGCCCTACACAGCCCTGTCGCAGTACACGGATATAATCATACCGTTATTAAATTCTTTAGATACGCGATTCCATATTATATTCCCTTTTAATCAAATTCTAAAAGTATGCTTGTTGACTCCGGTATCACGTTAGTTAAAGACTTCGAAGCTTACAATGTTTAGGGAGAAATGGAATACTGGTGTGTATTTTTTTCTTTAAAGTACCAAGACCAGCCATATACTGTATGTTTACGTTCCAAAATTAATATCGTTTATGGCCTTCACACGCGTTACAGTATGCTCCTATTCTTTTTATGCTCAGCTACTAAGATTTCCCTTCAGTGGTAAAATTCAATATCTACAACGGGCACAGTAAAGACATTTACAGTAAGTCTTTCTACGACAGACCAACGGACCACGAGTGCCCCTGTCGGTCAACCAATCACGCACCGCGGTATTTTGCGTCATCGCGCGTCACGATGCACGACGCCGTAGCCAATTACCTCCGGTACGTGTCTGTACCGCGCACTTTGAATGGCTGCATCTGTATGATGAGGAGTATGTCCTTTTTAAGTCACAGTCCCTGGTATACAGTACAGTATTTCACTTATCAAGAAGGCTCCTGTATTCCAGCAAGCTGGAATCAACAGGGCTATTCTGTAGCCAAGGCCACAGAGAGCTTTATTAAAATTATTTGCAACACTTGTTATTTCCAATTCTGTAGTTAATGAATAAGTATTGATGTCACAAAATTATATTATATTAATATAGTGTAGAACCCTTGCTTGTTTGAGTGGGTTTGCTTTAAGATTTTATCTAGATCTATTTGCTTAGAACATCTGAGTTGTGATTTTTGTAAAATACAAGTTTGGTCTTATGGTCTTACTCTTTGTTGATTGAAATACATCTACTGCATCTGTCAGTTTTGCTTTTTCTTAAAGCCAGTGAACTGAATAGCAACAAGCACCAGAAGACAAGGATCAACTGAAAACAAAAGAAATTACAGGAAAATAAATCAATTAATTAATGTATTTTTATTTTAAACATTTAAATATTAAACCAGACTTTTAACTATAAGAGCCAAACTAAACTTCTTATTAATACTTTTTTATTTGTATTTCATATAATATTAATTATGTATTCTAGTTTTTTATAAGATGCAAATAATATTCATTCTTTTTAATATAAATTGCTTAAAGGTCTTACACATACATCATAAATCCAGCTCTGTGCCTAAAGGCTTGGTGATTCATACATCTTTGTCTGCAATGCAATAAATTTTGTTGCATACTGTACTTGCTAGAAAATCCACAGGTCACATCAAGGGGGTATAAGCAACTACCCTGAATCATGACTAGCCTGTGAATAGTGACCCATCAATATTTCTCAAGCAGAATTTCTCTTAATTCTTCTACAAAACATTGAAAGTTTTGCATATTTAAATGGATTTCTGAATAACTGTCAATGACATGATATTATAAATATTGAACATGGATAAATTATGAAGAAGGGATATTTCTTATTTTAATTCTTTTTTTAATTCAAAGATGGAAAAAAGTGTGTCCAAAACTTCAGATGCAAGTGGTAAAAGATATCAGAAAAAAATCATTAGAAGTAAAAAAAAAACATCCATGGCCTTTTTCTTCACAGAATAAAAGAAATGTAAATGTCGGAGTATAAAGATTAAGAGATAATAGGGGGTTAATGATAATGAAGATTATAAAGATATGTTAAACATGCTAAATTGACTTTTCACATTTTATTTTGCATAATCACATTCTACTACAGTATGTCCTTATCAAGAAAGGAAGCTTTTTGTTTTTTGCTTTGAACATGTGAAGTACAGTAAATTGCGTATATTACAAATATTAATTGCACTTTAAAGTGTTTTTGACTTGACTGCAAGCTAAAAGCAACAAAATGTGAAAATGATGGGGTTTGAATACTTTTCAAAGTGCTGTAAGATGTTAAGGTCAACCCAGGGAGCTTTTTTGCACTCATTAATAACCGAGTTGTAGTATTATTTTTATTATAACGATTGTAGATTGTATTAGATAGAAACTGGTTAAATGAGAAAAAAGTAGGCAAAGTATATGCTAAAACAATTGATTTTTTAAAATGTTCACCACTTTCTAATTCATGCAAATGGTCTGCGAATGGTTGTATGCATATACAGATGCAGCCATTCAAAGTGCGCGGTACAGACACCGCGGTACAGATACCGCAGGTATGATGACACGCGATACCGCGGTGCGTGATTGGTTGACCGACAGGGGCACTCGTGGTCCGTTGGTCTGTCGTAGAAAGACTTACTGTAAACGTCTTTACTGTGCCCGTTGTAGATATTGAATTTTACCACTGAAGGGAAATCTTAGTAGCTGAGCATAAAAAGAATAGGAGCATACTGTAACGCGTGTGAAGGCCATAAACGATATTAATTTTGGAACGTAAACATACAGTATATAGCTGGTCTTGGTACTTTAAAGAAAAAAATACACACCAGTATTCCATTTCTCCCTAAACATTGTAAGCTTCGAAGTCTTTAACTAACGTGATACCGGAGTCAACAAGCATACTTTTAGAATTTGATTAAAAGGGAATATAATATGGAATCGCGTATCTCAAGAAATTAATAACGGTATGATTATATCCGTGTACTGCGGCAGGGCTGTGTAGGGCTGTATATAATATGGAATCGCGTATCTAAAGAATTTAATAACGGTATGATTATATCCATGTACTGCGGCAGGGCTGTGTAGGGCTGTTTCGCCTACCTGATCATGCGAGCTGTCTTGTAGCCTACTGGTCTAGGTGCGTGCCTACCAACTGGCAGGTTGTGTGTTCGAATCCAGCTGGTGCTGGACTTTTCATTTTTATTTATTTATTTTTTAATCGCGTAACATAAACATATTACCGTATGCAAACTGTACTGTATACAGTATGTATATGTATATTTAATGTCTTAACTGTGCCCGTTTAATTGAATTAAAAAAAAATTATTTAACACGAACATTAAGCTGTTTACATCTTCCGCCTGAGAACAGTCACCCGTTGCTACCCAATGCAGAATGGTGATTGGCTGACACTATCTGACACCCCTCTGATTGGAGAAAAAAGACGTGCTGGTGTGCTATACACACTACCAGGAAGAGGATTTCTTTCTATTCAAAACGTGTATTTTAAAAGTTTAAGAAGTAAAATCCTTACAGCGTACACAGATTTCTAAACTGATCAGGATCGTTATCTTTGTCTTATGCATAATAATGTTCACCGCTCTGTCCAGCAAATTAATAATAAACTTTATTTTATATAGCGTTTTAAACGAATAAGTAATAAGATTGCTCATAAACCTAATCACTTGCTTTTTCTTTTTATTTAGGCTCAGATTTCAACTATAGATCGTATTATTAATAACCATAATAACAACCAACCAACAAAAACAACCATATAAACATAATGGTGGTGCTGGACCTTCCAGTTTTATTTATTTATTTTTTAATCGCGTAACATAAACATATTACCATATGCAAACTGTACTGTATACAATATGTATATGTATATTTAATGTCTTAACTGTGCCCGTTTAAGTATTGAATATTCATATCTAATTTTACCACTGAAGGGAAATCTTAACATAAACATACAGTATATGGCTGGTCTCAGTACTTTAAAGAAAAAAATACACACCGGTATTCCATTTCTCCCTAAACATTGTAAGCTTCGAAGTCTTTAACTAACGTGATACCGGAGTCAACAAGCATACTTTTAGAATTTGATTAAAAGGGAATATAATATGGAATCGCGTATCTCAAGAAATTAATAACGATATAATTATATTCATGTTGCAAAAGAACTGAAACGGACATAAAAACTCCCTTGCATGGTTTCATTACGACCAGAATCGGTCTTGAGATATTTTTAACTTGATTTACAGTATTTGAGAGGTATGTCTTAACACCGATACTACAGTGCTTAAGTACTGCTCACGTATATGTTTCTAGGTTTATATTGTAACGCAACGGGGGCTCAGGCGGGCGCCCTTGCCGCATCTGGTCGGCCCCATCCCGACTGGAGGCTCGAACCCGGGACTTCCGCGTCTCTCTGCAGCGACCTAGCCCCGTGAGCTAAAGAGAGATCTCTCCACAGCCCAGTAGCTGTGGTCCTGCTATCACAGGGAAGGGCGGTGACGTCACCCGCTCTGGTACGCCGGCTCTTACACACAGTGCTTGTCGGCCGTAAGCGTTACAATATTATGCATTTCATACGGTCAAATTACTTTTGAGCAACTAATAAGAAGCGCGAAACGGTATGCGTTTTACTTTCGTTTTGTGCTGGGACCCGTGGATTGATTAGAGATATCAAGTACATACAAGTCATTTTTTAAATGTTGTAGTTCGTCTTGAAAAAATGTTACGAGTACATCATCTATCAACAATTACACAGGTTCTGTTTCCATATTGCGGATTTTGGTTACGTAATATTATTTTCTAGATTTCACGTCGTGAATATGATGGGATGTCTGATGGGATGTTTCTAAAAACCCATCCTCTGTAAAACGTCTTCTCTAGTTGTCCTGCATATGTATTCGCTAATGAAGCTGTGTGTTCTGAGCCTAGATCTCTACATTTCTGTATGAACTAGCTTAGAGGGCTAAAGACAGCTTGTGTTTAACTTGAGTGTAAGGCAATTTATGCTTCTAAAGTCATGGTCAGCATTTATCTTTGTACTGTGCTGTAAACTTGTTCTGTGCCAAGTCACATTATTTTATAGCGTTTTTAAAGCGTTATCAAATATGGTGTTACTGTAGTTTACTGAGTCGCATGACACATGGTCTGTGATTGAAACCTGTAAAACCGGTTTAATTCGTCACAGCCAGCACTCTTCAGGTGTGAGGGTCTTCTGCTCAGAATGAAATGCTAAAATGTTTGTGTATATTCTAATGGTAGTGGGGGCGGGGTGTGTGGGAACAGGTTTGGTTGAAACATTTTCTCTGAAAGCATTTTCTTCGCAGTTTAACCGATCTTGTTACAGCATGTTACAGTTTACTATTATTAACCATATTAATTTTAAGTGCTTAATGTAAAATCTTGTAAAAATATATTTTCATTGTTCAAATATACATTAAGTCTGACTATCATATAATAAGTTAAATACAAAACTAAAGAAAAATAGGGTTAAATATAATTCAAAATATTTTGCTAACAATGTTAACTGTTTATGAATAATAAAATGTATTAACTAAGGAGTAGGATGGCACAGTTGTTAGTATGTTTTTTGTTTTGTTTCTTTTTCATAAATACAACAGTAGTACCTGATGTCTCAGTGGCTTTCAAAATTAAATTTTGCATGCAAACCTGTGAACTAGAAAGATAACTAAGATATCCATCCATTATATTCCATAATATCCATGAAATATATGGCGCTGAAATACAGTATGTGTGACGCATAAAAGACACCAAGGGATTGGGTGAGCTCCCATCACAAAAAAAAAACTGCGAACCTGCACTACAGCGACCATAGTACAGTATGGAGACCAAGGTGTTTTACGGGAAGAGACGGGGTGCTTCTGCCGCCCCAGCTTCCAAAGAGCGAAGGGTAAGCAAATACAGCAGACTTCATCTGAAATACGCGATTACAGCGCATATTACAAGGTATTATTGCCATTTTGAATTTTAAATTCAATTATAATTATTTCTTCGTAGCCTGTTCTTCAAGAAAACACCGCACGGGCGAAACGATCTACCACCAGGACAGTAAAAAGGAAAGCGGTAAGACGGAAAAAAAGAAAAGTTTATTTTGACTTCTGTTCCGCGACTGATGAATACTACTGTGTGACTTTATTTCTTACATGAATTATGTTATTTTGCCACAGGCCGTGGGTCTCTGCTCTCGGCCACTGGCCAGGGTGCCAACCTGTAGAAGCAGCACCTGTATGGAGACATTTCGGCAGCAGCGGGAGCTTTACGATGCATTACTGGGGAGGATTGGGAGGCTAGAGTTCCAGCAGTCAAACAGTTGAGCAGCTGTCTCCCGAAAAGTGCCTCTCCCCGCCGCGCAGGCTGCAATGCCTGGCGGAAGCTCTGCCCCCCACAGAGCACACACCGCCTCAGGACACTCCATCCCGGCCTCTCAGTTCACCACCACGCAGGAATCTGTTGATGCTGTCCCCGCCGGCTATCTCCCCCCAGGAAGCACAGCGGAATTCACAGATGCCAGTGGGACGAATAATTCTCCCAGATGTCCAACTGCTACCCATCACCCAGGAGATGGAGGGGGGGTTGTACTTGCAGTGCATCGGCATAGACGGGAAAGCAAGAGCCGACCGCTACGCCGCCCTCGTGTTTCGAAATCTTGTGACTTTTGAAATTTACTGGGGGTGGACCACGTCTGTAAATTTCGATGGGTCCAGAGGCAAAAGTGCCTTGCCTTGCAATCTCCGGGAAACCATTAGTACGATGGTGAATCGGAGATTCTCAACCCTTGCTGCGTACGACTGGAAAAGAATTTGTGATCGGATCAACGAAATGCTTCGTAGGAGGAGGCGGTCTTTTCCTCTTGTCTAACAGTCTGTCCACAAACAAAACATTCCTGTTAGACAAGAGGAATTGAAAAAAAAACAATGTTGTCAATGAAAACCGGTGTGTGTGTCTCTCCCTGCTGGATGTCCCTCTCACAAACTGCTGAATGCATAAAATAATTTTATTGAAAACGAGTTTGCGATTGTCTGGTCTTTAAATTCTGGAGATACGTGATTCCATATTATATTCCCTTTTAATCAAATTCTAAAAGTATGCTTGTTGACTCCGGTATCGCGTTAGTTAAAGACTTCGATGCTTAAAATGTTTAGGGAGAAATGGAATACTGGTGTGTATGTTTTCTTTAAAGTACTGAGACCAGCCATATACTGTATGTTTATGTTCCAAAATTAATATCGTTTATGGGCTTCACACGCATTGCAGTATGCTCAGGCACTAAGTAAAAGGAGATGCTTCGTATTGCTTGACTAATTTTAAAAACTAAGTTATAAATATAAAAATTGCAGGCGCTGCTCTGGTGCGTCGGCTCCTACACAGTGCCTGTCTGCCGTAAGCGTTACAATATACATACAGTACCCAACACTGCTTGTACCCATCTGTCATGCAAATAAAACACCTTGAATTGAATTGAATTGAGGGGAGAAGGGGGGGGATACTAAAGCCAATACTGGCTCAATGGGCTTTGACGTGCTAATGCGTTGGTTTAACGGTCTGGGTGTGGCAGGCTTCCAATGTCAACTCGACTCGATTAGAAGACAATGAACGTATTTTAGCCCTAAATGAATTAATAGCAAACATGGTTTACATAAAATACATTTTTCCAAGAAAGTTTATAATAATACCATCTATAGTTGAAATCTGAGCCTACTTTAAAAATAAAGGAAAAGCATTTTCAGAGAGCAATCACGCTGTGTTTATGTAGAAAAAGTGATTAGGTTTATGAGCAATCTAATTACCTATTCGCTTAAAACGCTATATAAAGTTTATTTAGAGATGAATGATCAGTGTCGCAGTTTAAATAATGTGAGTCAGGAAACTAACACAGCGCCACCGGATTTAATAACGCAATAAAAACGCTATAAAATAATGTGACACAGTACAGCACAGTACAACAATACTGACCATGACTTTAGAAGCATAAATTACCTTACACTCAATTTAAACACAAGCTGTCTTTCTGTATGAACCTCTAAGCTGGTTCATACAGAAAATGTAGAAATGCATTAGCCTGATCATGATTAAAAAACACATAATTAAACACGCGTTTGCGATTTAAATCAGAACACGATTTAAATCAATATAAATGTTTATATTGTAACGCATACTGTCCAGCCTCCATTTCTCTATAAAAATTTACTCTGTTGCACACACACACACAATAGAAGCAGGAACCGCTGTCAGAAGGGAAGATATGTTCAAAATATCGCAAATATTGATCATGTTGCGATATTTTGAAATATAAAAGTCAATTGATTGTCCATAATATCGCTATTCTATTTTTTCGAAGAAATGTTTGTTAAAAGAAAAGTCCAGCACCAGCTGGATTCGAACACACAACCTGCCAGTTGGTAGTCATGCACCTAGACCAGTAGGCTACAAGAGAGCTCGCATGATCAGGCAGGCGAAACAGCCCTACACAGCCCTGCCGCAGTACACGGATATAATCATACTGTTATTAAATTCTTTAGATACGCGATTCCATATTATATTCCCTTTTAATCAAATTCTAAAAGTATGCTTGTTGACTCCGGTATCACGTTAGTTAAAGACTTCGAAGCTTACAATGTTTAGGGAGAAATGGAATACCGGTGTGTATTTTTCCTTGTGATATTTTAAGCTCTAGTTGAATGATAGGTGTCGCATTTTAAATCATTTTCGTAGCTAGAAATTATGAAACGCCCTGTTAAATGCAAGGAAGTTTTTATGCCCCGTTGAAGTAAAACAAAATGCCTGACAAAGTATGGCTTGGACAGATTCCAAGTGCTTGTACAAATGTGCTAAAGAAATTATACTTTGAGTATACAGCTTGTCCAAAGTCATCCATTATTAATACTATTAGTAATATCTTCAGTAAAGGCTTTGATGCATAAATATTTCTGATAAAGGTAGGTTGTGTACTTTTGTCCAACTGAGCAATCTTGCTTTCATAAAATATACCAACATTTTAATGACTGATGATTAACATGCTGTAATACACAGTTCAAAATTAAAGGCTCAAATGCTGTACATGAGAGGTTAAGCTCCCCCTGGCGGTTTTACAAGGCGACGCCGGATAGTTAGTCACGTGACACACGTGAAATGCGTGATACCGCGTGATACTGTGACACGCCCACCGGGGTATGCCGCGAAATACCTCACCCATTTTGAATGGCTGCATCTGTAGACTTCAGTCTTTGACTTTTATTATTTTTTCTTGACTTAGTTATTATTTGGATTGATGTACCATACAGCATGGGTTTAATTTTAATCTTTAATTAGATAACATCTGGAGGCAATGGAGTTCAATTGCTTTTTAGTCACTTTCCATAAAATCACAAGTCATTTTGTCAAGGATACTGTGATTGGATTGTGACTCAGTAAACTCTACTGGGGAGAAAGGAAAGTAATTGCAGATGACCTGATTTCCGATGCAAGGTTCTTTTGAATAATAACAGCAGCATCAATATGACATCCTGCACAGTGGTATTTTACTTGAGGGCCGTGATGATCTATTTTGCTACAGCTGTGCAGTGTATGACATCTGTGTTATATTTTATGATGTGACATTTGATGATTATATAACTGATATAAGATCATTAAACCTGGCTAATGGTTCACAGTAAACCACTGTAAATGTAAATCAAGGCAGTTTACTGGTCTGGTCTTACTCTATGGGTTTCTGCATTATTATTATTGTTGCTGTGGTTGTAGTTTTTCTTGTTCACACCTCTTTGGATGTACAGTATAGTCCAGAGCAGAGCTCTCTGCTGCACAAGAACCTTTAGTATTACTTATAGAGTGCTCAGCATTCCCAAGAGCACTGAGGTAGTTTTCAAGTTTGACTTTTTTCAGATGATTTCAGAGCAACTCATTCTGTTAACTCATATTTCTGGTTTGAAGACACATGCATGAATGCATTACTCTATGAACTGAGATGGGTGTGGCAATTAGCCAGTGTTCAGAGCTTACTCAGCACTTCCAAGTGCCCTAAATCTACTTTTCTTCTTCCTAAACAGATATAGATATACTGTATTTATAAACAGTATATATAAATAAAGTTGTAATGGAAGTCTCAGAGAGGATTTATATAATAAAATGCATTCCAAAGCCTACTGATTTGGAGGGGGCATTGCCTTGGAAACTTGATGTACTAAATATTTGTATTAAAAAACATACAAATGTTAATCTTTCATGATAAATGATCTCATCCTGTAATTGGCTTTTTAATGCTATCAGTAAGGACAGTATTACAACAGTACTGCAAACATTTCAGATGGTGGGAAATATAAAAATATAGGAGATTAAATTCTTTGGAAAGAATCCAAATTTTAATCTAGATTATCAAACATACCGTATTGAGTGGGTTCTCTATAAAATTAAAGCTGTTTTTTAGTGCAAGAGGTAGTGAACCTTTTGTTGCGAGTGGAAGATTATTGTTACATCTGTTCTATGTGGAAGTAATAAAACTACAACATCCTAATGTACTAATAAAGTACATTATTGGTCAGTTTTTTCAGTTAATTCAGAAAAAGGGAAGTGTGAGTTTTCTTTCAGAAATATGCCAAACATAGATTCTGTGTTCCCTCTCTAACTAATATTTACCTAAATTAAAATTTATTTCATAGGTGAACATCAAGACATACTGTATATTTACTGTAACTTATAACACAAGAGAGAGAAAGTTACAAGACTTGCAATTTTAAGCAACAAACATTTAAAAAGAATAGATGAAAAAAATAAAGAACGTTGACAATGCTCAGATTGTTATTGAAGAGAACCAGGATAAATATAGTTTCTATGCTGTAATGTATTACATGTTATTAATCTTCCTCTCTAGTGTTTGCTTTAGCCCCAAGCAACAAAGGAAGTTTATAATTTTGTCTTTCACACCATAGTGCTGAAGACAGCTTTAGAGATCTTTTTTGAACAGCTAAATCATTTCCTATTGTCTCTTCTTATCAACCTCTGAACATTTCTCATCTTCTTTGCATTGCCTAGTCTATTCTTTTTCTCTTGATGTTACTTTCAAAGGCCCTCATGCTGCCTTAAAATTAAATTTGGAGTGAGGTATTGAGAAAAATCTTACTTGTCCTTCATGTTTTCCTTCTAAAAGTAGTGCTTAGGTTTCTTTTTACACTACAGAACAAATCACTGGAAAGATGCAACTTAAAAATATCTAAAAATAGAAATGCAAGCTGTTAAATAAGTTGTTAAACTCTTATACTGTATATGTCTGTTACTGGAATTACAGCTCTGTGTGAAAGACATATCAGCCTTAGAGATTCAGCTATTTTTTTACAAACTGTTTTATGATAAGAGAGCAAAAATATGTTTATATTAAGTTATATTAGTGTTTCTGTAAAAATTAAATCTGCCATTCCATTTCATGAAACCAGATCAGTTTAACAAATAGCATATATCATTTTGGCTTATTTTCTATTCATTAGTTTCAGTATCACACTTTCACTACTTCCACTCTGCATCCTACTTTTAACCCAAACAAATATCTGAAGTTATTGCCATAGACACTGTATTTTATGTTGGTCTGTAGAGGTTAACCTGTATAGTAAGAGTTATCCCTCTGGTAAATACTGAAATTCAACTGAATATTGATCATAGAGTGTTAACATTAATAAATGTGAAAAGGTTATCATTTATGAGCTGTGAAGAGGCCAAGCTGGTTGAGTGCCAGCCCCAGTTAATGTCCTAGGTAGTGAACAATCCAATTAACATTCTCTTCTGTGGGTACGATTTATGTTACAGTGCTAATAGAATTGCTATCCAGAGACATTTACAATGCATTAAAATGCTGCTGTGTTGGTTCTTTCCTCTGCTCCATAAACATTTTGTATTGCTGTCGGACCTGTAACATTGTTATTTATTCAAACAAAAAAAATATTTATCACTTAAAGAGACAACTCACTAACGATACAGCTGTTTTATCACAATTCATATCTAAGGCAGAGGGTCAGGTAGAAGAACAATGTAGGAAATGGTAGATCTTGGATGTAAACATCTAAACCTAGTTTGAAAAATCTAAATTATTCTTATTGCATTTGATGATGTAGTTCCCCAATAAATCCTTCCAGAGAGCCAGTGGTTAGCAAATAACCACTGTGCCTGAGCTACATAAAGCAGTAGTATTATTGCTGACACACCAGAAAAGTAACCACATGTTAAATATTTAAGCAGTACATGGTGTTAAATGAAATTGATTTTCTGAAGTTTTGAGCAGTGGAATAGAAAATGTGTTTTAAAAGCTTACAACAAATACTGCAAAGAGAAAGTCTAAGATTAGACCTAAACCACAAAAATAAATGTGAAAGCTAAACTTTTAATTTACAATAGGCACTGTATTATATACTGTAAAGTGGTTCCAGGACAATGCAAAAGGCAAAATGAAAAGTTCATGGGAAGTCAAAAACTGGAAAAGGTTATTGAATTATTGTATAGACTGAGATTTACTGTATTTTTTTAGGTATTTAAATAATTAACTTAAAGAATTAGTACTTCATTTACTAATCTTATACAGTACTAAATGTCTAATATTTGCAGTCCACATCAGAATGCTACTCTTTAATAGTAGATGAAATTAGTTTTCTAAATTCCATTAGCTTACTGATTTAAAGTAATGGAAATGAAGAATGTGTTTGCGACAACACAGTACTGTACTTTAATTTATTCCTCAATAAATGTATGATACAGTACATGTAGTGTCCTGCAGCTTGTTACTTGGAACTGTCACGATTCTAATCCCTCCTCTTAAGGGCGCTCCAGCTCTTTCACATTTTACCTGATTTTGTGCACCTGCCTCCTATCCAGCCCCTCCTTTATAAGCCAGAGGCTCACACTATTCAGAGCTCTGCATTGAAAGAAAGACACCCGGAGACCTGCCTACCATCAATTCGCCCTACGCCCGCGGCTTGAGGGCTAAGCATCCTATCGGCAACCTTCCGGGGTTCAGAGTGCATGGCCTTGTCATCCCCGTTTTTATTTCCCGTCCCTGTTCCGGATCCCGTTCCGGTTCTTAAACCTTGTCTTGTCTTTGTCTCATTTGGATTTCCCGACTGTGGACTTTGGACTTCACCCTGGATTTCCCTTTTTGGACCCCCTTGGACTTGTTTGCGTGGACCACCAGTGCACAGTCTTCACGCCCCCCTGTTCGTCAGCCTGCCCAATTCCTAGTCGTCTCCTCCCCGTGTCTGTTTCACTCCTTTCTGGATTATACCATCCGCATAGGGTCCTGACCAATGCTTTGTGACGGGAACATTTTACAGTAACTGTCTGTTGAATCTTCAACAGGTTACATTTCAACTGATTTATTAATATAGTGAGAGTGCTGGTTTCGGATTGGGGGAGATGAAGTTGGTACATGATGAAGATTAGACTTACATTTACTGCAGTATTAATTAAGAAGTAGTGTTTTGAGTTCAAGTATTCACACCAATGCAATTATGATTAGAAGATTTAGGGTTTCAGAGGGAAAAACTAAAATGAATATGTTATGTTCATTTTATCTTGAAGGAATAAAATCTCTTTAATCTTCAACAGAGAACACTACAGTACAAGCATACAGTACTTGATTGAAATATCCAAAATACTCAGTCTTTCACGAGGTCAAGTCATGGGAATTTCTTCAGGATCAAAAATAAAACATGAAGCAGAGGACACAATGCAAGAAATGCAAGGGAAGTGCATTTAAGGCTGAAAACAAATGACACTTCTTTACACTTGGGTTTTAGAAGTACAGGACCCAGCCAATCCCTGTAACCTGGCTATGTTATTGAATTCTAACCTTATAAAGCCTATTAAGACATTTTGCAAAAAACTAAAAAAGGTTTCTTCAAATAAACTGAAAGTGCCTTTGAGTGGTATGGTGGGTAGCACTGATAGCCCTTGAATTCTGCGTTTGATTTAAGGTTGGGCATCTTATGTTGTGATGTTTGCAAATTCCCCCCGTGTGAATCTTTTCCATGCTCTGGGTTCATCTCACCTTCAGAATACATGCTGGATACCTTTCTAATGTGGCCCTACAATGGTCTGGAGTCACATCTTAAATTGCCCTCCTGGGATGAAAAAAGTATTTTGAATTGAATTGAAAGAATCCAGGTTAGAAACAGTCTTCTACTGTGGCAGTAAGGAGCAAGCTACCCAGAGATGTTATTTTAGTTAATACCCTTGGCTTCTTTCATGGAACAGCTGGAAGAGATCATTGGATCAATAAGCTATTCATTAACAAATGAGCTAAATGGCTTTCTCTATTCTGGAATGGTGCTATTGTTCTTATGTTTTTCTGACCTAAGTCCTGCATTGCAACTTATGTTGCCAGGATCGTTTATTGCATTTCTCAGCAGGATAAGAAGTTTTCTGAAAATAGATGGATAGCTAAATTCAGTTAATTTTAAAAAATAAATTGAATAGCTATCTTTTCCATAAAGTATTGCAAATGAGAAATTAGCTTTTCTCCTACTTTTTCGGAATATTTGTGAATATGAATATTTTTTCTTCTACTGAGAGTACAGTATTCTGTTAAAAAGTAAATTAGATGAACTGGAAATAAAACCTTGTGATATGAATGTAATTCAATAGACAAAAGAAACTGTCTGTGGTAGGAACAATGTACATTTTTAAACTTTCATAGAGATCTCCAAATGCATTATTTTCCTCCTTAAATGAACAATTTAATCGGATAAGAAATCAAACCTGCTTTGCTTTTATAAATCTTAATTGAATGGTGGCTTAAAGACTTTAAGAAGCTAACACTTGAGGATAAGGGGTGTCTACCTTTGCTCCAGATGATGACAAAATCAGTTCTCACCTGTATTTTATACCTGAAGTGACTGGCTGGTTAACTAGTGTAGGGGTTTTGTGCATTTACTGGGACAATTATTAATTGTAGCGGTAAGTCACAAAATGATTCTTTGATGGCCATTAGAAAGCCAACCTTGCGGGATAACTAAGCAACACACACGGATACTAATACATGATAATTCATGTATCAATACATAAAATGTGCATATAAACATACCAGATATTAAGAGTGAGGGTTAGCAGAATACATAAGGTATATATTCAATCACAAACAGTTACAAACCGAGAGAGACACACATTCAGTATACCATTCATTTATACCGTTTCATTAATAAGCTTTGAGTACAACTTCTACACTAGATACTCAAAAGCAAGAACGTCACTCATAGGAATTAAAACGATTTCAACGGGGTTTGTGGTAACAATAGCATTCTCGTGCTGTAATGCAGAATGTTGAATACTCATCCAATCTGTGTGGATTCAGATCTCCTGCGGACACAAGGGAACAACAGCAGGCTGTTGCTGTGTCTAATCGGCGTCCTCTGGCCCGGTGCCAGGCAGTTCTGGTGCATCGTGAGGTGGGGGAGAAGGAGGGAGAGATTCCTGCTGCGGCGCACTGGCAGGGTGTCTCCCTGAAGGGCGGCTAGTTGGTCCCGGCTACACAAGCAGTGTCACGACCGCTAACCCCTCCTCTTAAGGGCGCTCCAGCCCTGCCTCATTCCCTCCCATTGTCTGCACCTGTTCCCTATTCCCGCTCCCCCTTAAAAGCCAGACGCGGACCTCACTCCCGGTTCCTCATTGATTTCCGTATCGTGAGAGCCCGGGGTCCTGCTGCGTCTGGCTCCGTTATGCTTTTAAATTTCTGTTCCTGGTTCCCCTTGCTGGTTCCCCCCCCCCCCCCCACCGGATTGATCGCCTGGCTATGGACTTCAGCCCTTGTTTCTGTTTACCCGTTTGGATTTCCTATATGGATTGTTCGCTTGGATTCACTCCCCCTGGACACCTGCACTGCATGGACACGCCCCCCTGTCTTCAGATCCTACTCCCGCATGAACTTTTCCCTCATGTATCCCCACCTACTGGATCATGTCGTCTGCATAGGGCCCGGAAAGAACTGTACATGACAAGCAGTTTGTGCACATGAAAGTGACTGCGGGTCCAAGCAAGTCACACTCTTTAGACAGGAAGAAGACCGGTTCGTTCCCGATGTAGCGCTAGTCTTGAATACTGAGATTCAGCTGTCGACAGTTCCAACTGTAGTTCACTTGTTGATCAGGTGAGCGTTCATGGTGGGGTACCGGCGGTTCATGAGGCTTGCTGCTGGGCTAACCTTGGGCGGATCCTTTGGTTACGCGCGGGCGACCTCTGGTCGCGACTCTTAGAACAAAGTTAAGTCTTGGCACTCGGACACACTGGCTGCCACGTGATTGTCTGAGATGAGTCTGAGAATGTCCTGGAGGGGGTACCTTCTGGGCCCGGTGCTGCCTCTTTTATCTGGAGGAACTATGATCATTCATTGGTTGAAAGTTCCGCGGGCATTTGAGACCCACGTGGGGTTACCCTGCCCTACCAGTTCCTGATTGGCTGACCGAGGTGGAGGATGAGTAACAATGCTCTCTGATATTAGGGTTGTAAACAACCTGGGATGAGACGCTCCCTTGGAATCTCCCAGACACTAAGGCACCAGAGATGACCATTTATTAGGGTGGTTTGAGAATCTCAGCCTTGGGAGTTGTTCCTTATCAAGAAACTATCAGATAGAAAAACACAGTTTATCTTGTGCTGTTTCATTTATTATATTACCTATATTGAATTATTTCTCCTGTACCACAGTGCATTATGTAAATACATACTGTACATATTACTGTACATAATTTACTATGTGAATTTGTTTGACAATTTGGTAATTAAGTGTAAGTTTATCTTACTTGAAGAAACAAGTAAAATAGACAACTTAATTAGCAATAAAACATTACATAATCAGACTTTGCCAATTAAATGGAAGAACAATGATATTAATATTATAATTTACAGTAAATTAATATCTTTACTTCACATGTATGTTACTGTCTTGATTCAGTGGTTCTCAAACTCTTTGGACCAAGTACCACCCCTGATCAAACCAAAGCATCCAAGTACCACCTACAAGTCATCTTATCATAGGAACCCCAGAAATTCTCAATGACCAACATGAGCGCGTGTGTGCGCACACACTCACATACACATATAATAAATATGATAATATTAAAGTTTATTTGATATAGTGCCTTTAAAGGTGGCTTCTCAATGCGCTTTACAGAAAAAAAACAGGAACAACAAATAAAAATAAACAATAAAAAAGCACCATTTCAGTGAGAGGAATGAGCCTTTTTAGTCGAGCAAAGCAGATGTGAATTCATTTTTTGAACCTTGATACAATTCACAACAGAGTCTAACAGATTTAAAATCGTCAGGCATTTTCTTGACGGCCAAGGCCTCACAGTGGATATTGCATTGCGTCCATTCATTTCTGGAGCAACCTCTCTAATTCGTGCAACTACACCACTGTGTCGGCTTGTCATTGCTCTAGCACCGTCTGTACAAACTCTGATGCATTTTATCCAGTCGATGCCATTCTCTTCAATAAATTCATTCAGAAGCTGAAATATGTGCTCTCCTGTAGTTCCTGTTGGTAGCGACTTACAGAACAGAAAGTCCTCATGGGATGTACCCTCAAACTCGTATCTAACGTAAGCAAGCAAATTGGCCAAATCGACTATAGACTCATCTACTTGCAGTGAAAAGCATCTGCTCATCTTAACGTGCTCTATAAGTGTACTTTTGATATTATCCGCCATTTCAATAATTCTATGAATGACTGTCTTTCAGAGGGGGCAGCAGGTCGAGCTGTTTAGCAGCTTTTTCTCTACACATAATACGTGTCAGGTCTTTTGCCAACGGTAAATAAAATTCTTCAAAAATAGTGTGGAGCTTACCTGCTTTAGGAATATGCAAGCTTGCATTTTCTCCCATTTCTGTTTCAGGAGTCCGTCTCAGAAATTAAAAAGGTTTTATTTCATGTGCATGGAAGCGAAACACAGAGAGGCTCAGTGTATTTTTCTCAGATTAACCTCTTAAATATTTTTCTGTTATCTATCACGCTTTCCTGTGCTCACAAGATTATCAGCGTTCATAGCACACATTTCTATGTATTCCTGTGTTTACAACAATAGCATTGTTCCAAAAACACACACGTTCTCCTACCTCCCTATTTGCTGGAGATAGCTTTTTTTAAATACAATTGGTCACTTACGTTCATAGCACGCATTCCTATAGAATGGCATAGAATTACATTGTAGCTCGGTGTCCACTCAAGTATTAGCGGGTGCTGTATTGTAGTACTAGGCTGCGTATTCGACACGTATTAAAATAGAAAATATGAAAACCCGTCCCGATTTTTCAGCGCACACAACAAAGTTCCTGGGGTCATATGGCGTACCAGCTGGTGGCGCTCTGCGTACCACTCCTGGTACGCGTACCACAGTTTGAGAACCACTGGTCTTGATCATTAAAATGAAGCTCACAGAATTTGGTCTATGTTTTCTTCCAGTTAAACATGGTAGAGAATAAGAATTTTACAATTTCTTTGACAGAATTTCTGGTAATCTAGGACAAACATTATATTATTATTTTTTGTAATGTTATCTTTTAAAATCTGTTAATAAGTGAGAACAGTAACACTTCAGCACTTAAATATACGGTGGGAAGATCAATAATATGCCCAATGTTTCACTCTTGTATACAGATGTACTGTGTTATTTCAGTCTTTATTCTGAATGCTCTCTTTATTTTTTTTACCTTAATAAGACTAGGCATGATGTAAAGAGACAGGGGACACTGATGCATCCATTAAAGGGACCAGACCTGTTTCTGGTTTATTAGAAAGATATGGGAAATACAATGGACAGAGCTTAGACAGCAGCTGTAACCAAAAGTTCAAATAGGTGATTGGGTGCCAAAACAAGTAGAAGCATAAGCAAATCTTTCATTAACAATTCACTACCTCAATCACACTGTGAACTCTTCAGCTTTCCAAAATTGTTCAAAACACACTTATTCTTCTGTGACAGATGCATTATTTTTATGCAGCAGGAATCCTACCAAATACCATTTGGTTGCTGTTTAGGTTCAGTGTAATCTAATGTCAACTAGCCTATTGCAATCAATTGTTTATCTTATGCAAATATTTCTGAAACAATAGGAAAAAATGGCAATTTCCATCAGAATGTTTACATTTCATCATACATTTGGTATTTTTACTATGTTTTAACAAGGAACAAGTAGATTTAAAATAACACATGCATATGCTATCTTTCTGCAGTGATATTACTTCCTTCATCTACTTCCTTCATCTTAACTGTGACAAGACTGAAGTCATGCTTATTGGTACCCCCCATCAACTTCGTAAAGCCAGTCCTGTAACCCTGTCTGTAGATGGCTCTGTACTTGAGCTCCAATCAAAATTGAAAAACCTTGGGGTTATATTCGATTCTGGCTTAACATTCGACCCACATGTACAGCATACTGTCAAAACATCTTTTTTTCACCTTAGAAATATCGCAAGACTACGCCCTATGCTATCATTAACTGTGGCTGAAAAGCTGATCAACATATTTGTATTCTCTCGAATTGACTACTGCAATGCTCTGCTCCCTGGGGTATCTAAATCTACTCTGAACAAGCTGCAGTATGTCCAAAATTCAGCAGCCAGAATCCTGACCAGATCTAGTGCAAGTGTTCACATTACTCCTATCCTGGAGTCCTTGCACTGGCTTCCGGTCAAATTCCGCGTAGACTTTAAAATCCTCATGCTCACCTACAAGGCTTTACATGGCTTGGCACCTCAATACCTGTCTGAACTTTTATCGCCCTACTCCCCACCTCGCAACCTCCGCTCTTCAAATTCTGCCCTCCTTACTGTCCCCCAAGCCCGTCTACATTGTATGGGCGACAGGGCCTTCTCCTGCTATGCCCCCAAGCTCTGGAACTCCTTGCCCAAGGATATTAGAGAGTCACCTTCTCTAAACTCCTTCAAATCCAGACTCAAAACCCTCCTTTTCAGAAAAGCCTTTACTTAACTGGTTCCATTCTTCACCCCTCTGCTCTTCTTAATACCATCTTCCACGGTCTCCTCTATTGTTATTGTTGTAATTATAATTGTGTCCTGTCTTGTGAAATTTTCTTATTTATTGTTGTAGTCTTCTTATTTATTGTTATTGTCATCCTGTAAAGCGCTTTGAGAAGCCACCTTTAAAGGCGCTATATAAAATAAAGTTTATTATTATTATTATTATTATTATTATTATTATTATTACAGTACCTTCTAATGTTCACATCTCTCAAGTAACCATGGTATATAAGTGTGACATGTATTACTAGGTGTACTGTATGTGTTATGGGAATAAAACAACAACTGAATGAGTTCTTGTTCCTGAACTGCAGATGACACCTGATATATTAGCTTTACCAGTAACAATAGAAAGGAAGGCACACTAGGGTATTGTTCATCCTTTACTAAGTTCCATTATTTGGCAAGGAAAGCTCAATTTTACCTAGCCCACTTCTGAGATAAGGGAGACTATAATCCTAGACTAAGATTGTCAGATTTCATTAATTAAAATCTACCACTAAATCTAAAATTTAAATTATATAGGTAACAACTAAGAACAATCATGTTTACAGATTCTGTATTTTAAATTTAAGCTTTCTAATGTATTGAACGTAATATAATACTATACAGTATATACTGTATATAAACAATTTGATTGTAATATCTGTTCAACATCTCTACCTGTGACAAGATAATTGCATGGTCTTATAAAGTGATTTATTTATTTTTATTCAGTTCCAGCACCTGGAATGTAAATTTCCAGTGCAATACAAATTTGCTTGACAAGCAATTGTCTTCTCACTAATGGGTCCATTTCAATGTCTTTAAGGATGACTGATCCCATGTTCCTTTTTAAGAGGATGTTTTTCATTTTATGCCTTGATTAAAACTACAAGTGGGAACCAAATAAGGAACAAAAAAAAAGTATTCTTAGATTCCTGATCTTGTCCCTGAAACATGAAAACTCTGAATTGGTAAATGTAAAATAAAAGGTGTTTTAGAGTGCTTTAGTGTCACATACTGTATTTAGTATTGTGGCTTTTGATTTTACAGATATTCTAATCTATAGATCATTATAATTATATGGCTTTGTCTTTAGTGTTATTTTGTGTACTATTAATGGGGAATTTTCACAGTACTCTCTCATTGTATGCTAAATTAAATATAAGGACTAACCAAACATAAGCCCCAGAATGAAAAAGGCCTGAATTTACAGATGCAGCCATTCAAATGACGCGGCACAGACACGTACTGCGGGTAATACGGCCTCGCGCATCGTGATTTAAAATACCGCGGAACGTGATTGGTTGACCGACAGGGGCACTTGTGGTGCGTTGGTCGGTCGTAGAAAGATTTAAATGTCTTTACTGTGCCCGTTGAAGTACTGAATATTTATATGGAATTTTACCACTGAAGGGAAATCTTAGTAGCTGAGCATAAAAAGAATAGGAGCATACTGTAACGCGTGTGAAGGTCATAAACAAAAAATTCTTTCTTCTTTTTTCTCAGATTTAAAAATGTAGTTATTCTAACAGCTGTAAAGCATAACTCATCACTTTCGGTTCACATGCAAATGTTGTATTGCCTTTTTTTCCCATTTTCACTTCTAGACTTCTAGAAGTCCACTGGAAGGTCTAGTACAGTCTCTTCCTCTCCTGATTGAAATTTGTCTGCATGGCAATCCAACAAGCTACAGATGCAGCCATTCAAAACGAGCAGGCGATACCGCATTATTTTGCGGTGCGCTAGACGCAGCCTACCGCGAGTTACCGTAAATTCTCGTATAGTACCTCATAATACCACATGGTACCTTAAGTAAAATAATAGTATCCGGAATTTCCGCAAGGTGGAGCTAATAAAGCTCAACCTCTCATGTTAGAGTTGTCGCCATCAAAGTCTTTAACGAAGATATTACTAATAGTATTAATAATGAATGACATTGGACAAGCCGTAAACTCAAAGTATTGCCCTGGTCCAGATTCTTTTTTTCATTGACCGTCTGTAAAAGTAACACCACAGCATTTCGGAATCACGCATTTGTTTCCAATCATGCAAAGTACAGTAATTTTTGAGAATCTCCGATTCACCATGCCTTTCACATGCTCATAAAAGAGAGTGATTTAGGAACATAAACATATTACTGTATGCAAACTGTACTGTATAAAGTATGTATATGTATATTTAATGTCTTTACTGTGCCTGTTTAAGTATTGAATATTTATATGGAATTTTACCACTGAAGGGAAATCTTAGTAGCTGAGCATAAAAAGAACAGGAGCATAATGTAACGCGTGTGAAGGCCATAAACGATACTAATTTTGGAACATAAACATACAGTATATGGCTGGTCTCGGTACTTTAAAGAAAACATACACACCAGAATTCCATTTCTCCCTAAACATTTTAAGCATCGAAGACTTTAACTAATGTGATACCGGAGCCAACAAGCATACTTTTAGAATTTGATTAAAAGGGAATATAATATGGAATCGCGTATCTAAAGAAATTAATAACCATATAATTATATTCATTTACCGCAACACAAGAATAGTACACATTACCAATATCTGTTGATACTGTTTCTGTAGGGCTTTTTCAACACTCCTCATGTGACCTTGCCAGTGGCGCTGTTGTAGTGTGCTCTTTGAAGGCACCAGTTCTGTAGGGTTTGGGCATTTACTGGGACAATTATTAATTGTAGCAGTAAGTCACAAAATTGATTCTTTTGATGGCTTTAGAATCCAACCATGCGATATAACTCAAACAACGCACACACACATGTACTAATACACGAGGATACATTTATTAATACATAGAATATGCATATAAACCTAACAGATCTTACAGAGAGGGTTATCAGAATACAAAAGGTATATATTCAATCAGTTACAAAGAGTTACATATATCGAGAGGACATACGTTCAGTATATCATTCATTTAGAACGTTTCGTAAATGCACTTGGTTATAACTTCTACATTGGATACTCAAAACAAGTACATAACTCTTAGGAATTAAATTGATATAAACTGGCTGGGATAACAATTCAATTCTAGAGCTGTAATGCATGGAAGTTGAATACTCATCCAATCTCTGGGGATTCAGATCTCCTGCGGGCTCAAAGAAACAGTTGCAGGCTTCTAAGCTGTCCAATCTGCGCTCTCTGGCTCGGTGCCAGGCTGTGCTGTGCGGCTTGCGACGGTGCGCTGCTGATGCTCTCTGAAGACTCGCTAGTTAGTGTTGGCTGAAACTAGCAAGAGTTTGTGCACAGGAGAAAAGATGACTGTGGGTCCCAGCAGGTCAGGAAGAGGACCGAGGTTCCTGATGAAGCGCTAGTTCTGAATAGTGATTCAGCCGTCCACAGTTCCGACCTGTTCATGAGGCTTGCTGCTGATGCTAACCTCGGGTGGATCCTCTGGTTACTCGTGGCAACCTCCGCTCTAGACTCTTAGAACAGAGGAAAGTTCTGGCACTCGGACACACTGGCCATTCTGTGGTTGTCCGGGCTGAGTCTCAGGATGGTCAGGAGGCGCGCTGCGAGAATGTCCTGCACTTGGGAGCCTTTCTGCTCCTGGGCCGTCCTGCCCTGGAATTCTCCTTTGAGATTCTCCTTAGAATTCTCCTACTGGAATAGTCCGAAAAGTCCACTACAGGCTCTCTGTTTTGCCTGTTTTTACCTGGAGGAATTTCAGCTCATTCATTGGCTGAAAGTTCCATGGGCATCAGAGTCCCACGTGGGTTACTCGGCCCTACCAGTCCCTGATTGGTTGATCAAGGTGAGATATGAGTCACTTACTCCTGACACTTAGGAATGCAGTCCAGATGTCCATCTGGCACTCCCTAGACAGATAGGCACCAATGGATGACCATTGATCATGATACCCAGGCTTAGCTAAGTGCATCCCCATTTGGGAGCTGTCCCTTATCAAAAGAAAACATCTTTAAATCAGCCTGCATGAATAGTTTCTCTGTGGCTGCACCACAGAGATGAACAGAGAGATGGGGCCTCATTTGGGAAAGCACAGCAACACTTAATTCTGCCTTATTAACAAGGATTGCCGCTACACTGTGGGTAAGGTTCCTGACTTATACATCACACGTTGGGTGTTCGAATCCAGCCGGAACCATGACTTTTTTTTTTAACAAACATTTCTTTGAAAAAATAAAATAGGGTTAGTGTTAGGGTTACTGTCAAACTTTAAATCAACAATTGATTTAAGGAAGATCTGTCAAAGTGCAATGAAATACAATATTGTTGTTGTTGTTATTATTGTTGTTTTTATCCTTTAAAGCGTTTTGAGAAGCCATCTTTAAAAGGCACTATATAAAAGCGCTGATTCTTATGGAATGTGTTTCTTTCTTATTTTTTTCAGCATGGAATAAACCTATAACTTGATTCTTATGGATGCCCGGTTCCGCCGGGGATTAAAAAAAAAACCCATGGAATCGCGTTTCTAAGAAAATAGCAGTATAACCTTATTCATGCACAAACAGTGGCATGTTACATTATTAATTTGGGTGTCTCCTCTTGGCAGAAAGCTCTAAATTGCATTTTGAGTGCGGTTTTTGACTTTTTATAAATTACAACCCATAAATAAAGCTGATACTGTTTAGACTTTTAATTATTTTAAACTGTATTATAGCAGCACAATGCACAATGCAATGTAAATCGCTATCTTTGTCTTCTGCGTAATACGTGATTCCATATTATATTCCCTTTTAATCAAATTCTAAAAGTATGCTTGTTGACTCCGGTATCGCGTTAGTTAAAGACTTCGATGCTTAAAATGTTTAGGGAGAAATGGAATTCTGGTGTGTATGTTTTCTTTAAAGTACCGAGACCAGCCATATACTGTATGTTTATGTTCCAAAATTAATATCGTTTATGGCCTTCACACGCGTTGCAGTATGCTCCTATTCTTTTTATGCTCAGCTACTAAGATTTCCCTTCAGTGGTAAAATTAGATATAAATATTCAATACTTAAACGGGCACAGTAAAGACATTAAATATACATATACATACTGTGTAGTGATTCATAGCCGTTTCAGGGACGCCAAATATGTAATGTTAGTGGCTCTCTGAAGGCACCAGTTCTGTAGGGTTTGGGCATTTACTGAGACAATTATTAATTGTAGCAGTAAATCACAAAGTTGATTCTTTTGATGGCTTTAGAGTCCAACCATGCGACATAACTCAAACAACGCACACACACAGGTACTAATACACGAGGATACATTTATTAATACATAGAATATGCCTTAAACTAACAGATCTTATCGAGAGGGTTATCAGAATACAAAAGATATATATTCAATCAGTTACGAAGTGTTACATATATCAAGAGGACATACATTCAGTATATCATTCATTAAGACCGTTTCATAAATGAACTTGGTTATAACTTCTACATTAGATACTCGAAACAAGTACATAACTCTTAGGAATTAAATTGATATCAACTGGTTGGGATAACAATTGAATTCTTGAGCTGTAATGCATTGAAGTTGAATACTCATCCAATCTTTGGGGATTCAGATCTCCTGCGGGCACAAAGAAACAGTTGCAGGCTGTTGCTGTCCAATCCGCGCTCTCTGGCTCGGTGC
Organism: Lepisosteus platostomus; assembly: GCF_059453375.1. NCBI lineage: Eukaryota > Metazoa > Chordata > Actinopteri > Semionotiformes > Lepisosteidae > Lepisosteus > Lepisosteus platostomus. The sequence goes on from NC_142613.1 coordinate 40,876,497, forward strand.
CAGGCTGTGCTGTGCGGCTTGCGACGGTGCGCTGCTGATGCTCTCTGAAGACTCGCTAGTTAGTGTTGGCTGAAACTAGCAAAGTTTGTGCACAGGAGAAAAGATGACTTTGGGTCCCAGGAAGTCAGGAAGAGGACCGGTTCGTTCCTAATGAAGAGCTAGTTCTGAATAGTGATTCAGCTGTCCACAGTTCCGACCTGTTCACGAGGCCTGCTGCTGGTTACTCTCTGGCAACCTCCACTCTAGACTCTTAGAACAAAGGAAAGTTCTGGCACTCGGACACACTGGCTGTTCCGTGGTTGTCCGGGCTGAGTCTCAGGATGGTCAGGAGGCGCGCTGCGAGGATGTCCTTCCCTTGGGAGCCTTCTGCTCTTGGGCTGTCCTGCCCTGGAATTCTCCTTTGAATTCCCTTTAGAACAGTCCACAGAATCCTCTCCAGAATCCCTTCTGAATCTTGTTGAATCTCTGTGTTGCCTGTTTTTACCTGGAGGAACTTCAGCTCGTTGATTGGCTGAAAGTTCCATGGGCATCAGAGTCCCACGTGGGTTACTCGGCCCTACCAGTCCCTGATTGGTTGATCAAGGTGAGATATGAGTCACTTACTCCTGACACTTAGGAATGCAATCCAGATGTCCAACTCGCACTCCCTAGACAGATAGGCGCCAATGGATGACCATTGATCATGATAGCCAGGCTTAGCTAAGTGCATCCCCCTTTGGGAGCTGCCCTAGGACCTTAAATCACCCTGGGAATAGTCTCTCTGTGGCTGCACCACAGAGATGAACAGAGAAATGGGGCCTCATTTGGGAAGCTCAGAAACACTTAATTCTGCCTTATTAATAAGCCTCGCCGCTACACTGTATACAGTAAAGTTTGCATAAAGTAATATGTTTATGATCCTAAATCAATCTCTTTTATGAGCATGTGAAAGGCATGGTGAATCGGAGATTCTCAAAAATTACTGTACTTTGCATGATTGGAAACAAATGCGTGATTGCGAAATGCTGTGTTAATTTTACAAAGACGGTCAATGAAAAAAAGAACGTGGACCAGGGCAATACTTTGAGTTTACGGCTTGTCCAAGGTCATTCATTCTTAATACTATTAGTAATATCTTCATTAAAGACTTTGATGGCGACAACTCTAACATGAGAGGTTGAGCTTTATTAACTCCACCTTGCGGAAATTCCGGATACTATTATTTTTCTTGAGGTACTATACGAGAATTTACGGTAACTTGCGGTAGGCTGCGTCTAGCGCACCGCAAAATAATGCGGTATCGCCTGCTCGTTTTGAATGGCTGCATCTGTAGCTTGTTGGATTGCCATGCAGACAAATTTCAATCAGGAGAGGAAGAGACTGTACTAGACCTTCCAGTGGACTTGAAGTCTAGAAGTGAAAATGGGAAACAAAAGGCAATACAACATTTGCATGTGAACCGAAAATGATGAGTTATGCTTCACAGCTATTAGAATAACTACATTTTTAAATCAGAGAAAAAAGAAGAAAGATTTTTCTCTTTTCTTTCCTTTAACAGTCAATTTGGTCACAACTGTTCCTTCCACTGTGGATTTATTTTTTATTCATAATCTATGATTTAAAAGGACTACAAAGGGCAGCAATGCACAGCATGCAAAATACAGCTATATTTAATACAAGGCATTAAAAGCAAATTAAACCATCCATGACAGCAAATGCAGTAATAAAAGTGAGCAATACATCATACCATATGTTCAAACATACATCTCAATTTTACTGTCATCTTTAAAATTCCTACACCTGCTGTGTCAGAATGTAGTATTGGAGTACTAAAATAATATTTTGCAGAGGTACAGGATCTGGAGGTAGATGCATACTCAGAACAGCAATGGATACATTATATACATCAGAGTCTCTTTTCTTGACCTTAATGTGTTGATTACTGAATGAAAAATGATATTGCTACAGTAGGTTTTCTAAATCAGTGGTTCCCAACCCCAGTCCATGGGGACTACTGTATCTTCCAATTTTTTTCTCCAGCCAAGTTATTACCCATAAGCTAATTGATTTCAGTCTTGTTTGGGGTCCATTTTTTTCTGCTCTTATATAGTTGAAGGAATTTTTAAATAGATATCAACTATTTCTGAGTTTCAGAACTGCCCTCATTTAGGTGTGCTGTCAGAAATGTAATCAACTGAAACTGGTTAAAGCAGAAGGAAAGAAATGTTGTGGGAGTGTTACAGTATATAGTGTTACTCTTACCTGAGTCAGTTCATAGAAATTGATCACTACTTAATAAATAATGAATTAATAAATAATGAATTAATGCTAAGCACAATGAGGACAAGCTGCTTAAAATTCTGTATCCTGAAACTGTAGTGAACAGTTGGGTCTTTCCTTATTGTCAGGGTACTTTTGAAACTCAGGACCGAGTGCATACGTAATATAACCAAAAGTAACAAGCAAGCAGACCAATTAAAGCCATGAATTAGCATTATCACTTTAGAGTTTATCTGGAACAAAAATTAGCAGAATTAGCAGGACTTGGGCGGGAGCCACTGCCCTAAATCATTTAAACAGTATTGAATATAACCAGTTAAACTGGAATTGTTTTCTGTAATCTTTAATTACCTCTCCATGTGCCCTATACTCAATGTGAAAAGCACAAGATATAAAGTTATCTTTCACACAAGATGTAAGATTTGTAATAGTAACTTATAGTAATTTAAGACAGGAGCTCCCAGTCCTGGTCCTGGAGGTCCCCAAACTGTTTTTATGTTCCAAATTTGCTCTCAGTGACACAAGGTAACCCTTAAGTGACATTATAATAGGATTAACTTGAACTGGTTATTTGAAACAAATTTGAATTTGATTCAGTTCCTAAACATGTTAAACATACCATTCAACTTCATAGGTAACATGAAATTCCAAAACTTTAAGCACAAAAAAAACTAATGATCTAATCAATCAACATATTAATTTAAGCCTTAGTTTAAGTAATTAAACTGGATTGAAAACCAGCCACTGTGTGGGCCTCTGGGAACAGAATTAGGAAATCCTGCTTTAACAGTGTTGGTATGGTCTAGCATACTGTAAGTCCAATGGTAGACTATACAGTATATGATATGAAACATATATGATATATGATATGATGTGCCAACATGTGGGTTGCAACAGAAACAGCTGGAGATCCATTCACATTAAATCCACAGTGAAAAGTGGAAAAAAGAGAGTACATACTAGAGTACATGCACTAGAATAGGTAAAGAGAGAGGCAGAGAGGAGAGATTTGAGAGGAAGAGGTGGCAGTGGGAGGAAGAAAGAAAAGGTGAGAATGGATAGAAGGGAGGTGAAAGGTACACAATCAGTGTAACAGAAACCTTTGATCCTATTGTTACACAAAAAGCCAGGTATGCAAGAGTATAGATGGTTAAGGGACCTCCAGTTTGTACTGTACAGGAGGGCTGAGAACATTAGGTGGTCAGCATTTGGAGGACTGAAATCTAAGAGAACAATACCTGTGGGAATTGTAAAGGGCAAAAATTCATGAATGAATAAATGGAAAAGAGTGCCAAAGGCTCATTCAGACCAATAAAGCACCAACTGTGCCTCATTCTGCAACTTTTCTTGGTTCACGTCCACACCATAACACTGACCTTAATGAAAAATTATATTAGGTAAACACAATTGTTTTCTGATTTAAGTTCTCTGAACACAAGTCGGCAACCTGAGCTAAGCTTCCACAGAATACATGATGAGATATCTTATATAACAGTGTAATATCAAATATACTTATACTATATGCTCCCTTGAGTAGCACGAACAACATAATACATCCATCTTTGTTCTAACTGCTTCATTCAGTTCTAGGTTATGGGGGTTATGCAGGAGCCTAGCCCAGCATGCAACGGGCACAAGGTAGCGGTTGCGAGATATGTTCCTGAGGCTGCACACTCAGGGCTTGACTAGTAACTGCTATTGCTTAATTTAATATATATATTCACATACATAAAACATATACTGTACAGTACTTAAACACAGGTATGAGTGAGTATTGTGGTGTGAATGGATGATACTCACTGTTTGTTTGGTGTTGGTACTTCCTGGGTGGGTCAGCCTATAGTGGCCTCAGAAGGCCAAACCTATCCTCAGTTCTCAAGATATATTAATGGAGATGGGAAAAAACCACATGCATGTGAAGAGAGGGAAATGTTATTGTTTGTATTGTTTATTTTCTGTATTGTTTATTTGAACCAGGATCACAATAACTGGGTTATTAAGATATGTGATGTTTTTTGGTTAGAAAGGAATTCATTATGAATGTATAACTTGTGAAATTATTATGAATTGGAGAAATGGTTTGTTCCAGAGGGGGAGGGGCTTACATAATATTTAAACTGGCTCCTCAGCCTAAGAGGGAGGTGTTGTTGGTGAGTCAGGTAGTGTGACTTAAATCAGAGAGAAAGTAATAATAAAAAGAGGATTTGTCTTTATTTGAATAATTATTTTTGTTCCTTTTTGGGGTTTTGTTTTTTGGGTGTGGGGGACTTGGAGCACTGTAAATAAACTGCACTTATTTTAATTGAGTGCTTTGCGGCGGAGCCATTCTTTCATAAAACGGACCTACTGTATAGTACTTTGGCTTTCCTCAGGCCATTTTGTGACACTGTGTGATACTAAGAACAGCGTTTCAGCATATCACTGTCTTACAAAGATGATTTGGAAATACAGAAGAAATGTGGATTATTCAAGGAACAACATACAGTATAATTGATAAATTACAGAATTCCTACTTAAGACCTGAAATCATGTCTTGAAAACAGTTTGCAATTCTTACAATAATAGGATAAGCAACACAGTAGGTATCCCAACCAATCATCCGTGCCAGGTTTCCACTTAGGAGGTGTTACTATGGAAGATATATCAATAAAACTTATTAAAAATTTAAAAATGAATAATTCCTTGTATTTATAAAATCCTAGTCAACTGTGTACCAAGTGATTGAAGAAACTCACAGATGTTCAGAAATCCTTTTTCTTTTAACTCATGACCATGTTGAAAGACTGCCAGCTGTACCTGTGTGTTTTTGAAGCAATACTGGTAGGAGGTACTGGACCACCCACCAGGCACACAGTGATTTCTCCCTAAATGAATTTCAATTTTGATTTCTATTTTGCACTTGTGTCATGCTCGTAAACATACCTAAGGTATCATGTGGAAAACTGATCTCTAACATGGATTTATTATTAGCTATAACTGTATATAATATATAAATAAATGCATCACCATGCATTGTTCAATACTTGCACGTTTATTTTATTACCCTTTTTAGTGAAACTCTCATTTCTGGACTGCCTTCTTTCCCTCAACACAGTTTTCAGTGAAGTCTAAGGACCACTCCTTTGCTCCTCCATTGTCTTACTGCTCAATGTAGTTGTCAAACTGGAATATGCTAAAGGAATAAAATACTCACTAAAAGGACTCTGAGGCGTTGATGGGCATATTGTATGTTACTGATCTGATTAGCAAATTGGAAATGGCAGGCTGCATTCATGGTTTACCCACCTGGGGCAAAAAATCTGCTTTAATTAATTCTGCTATGCTGCTTAATGTCAGACCAGCCTCATCTACATCAGCAAATGTAACTACTGTAATGTTCTGATCCTATCTGTAAAAGTCTGTAGTTCTCTATATTTGGATGAAATAGTTACTGAGAAAGCAGTAGTATGGGATGTTTTAAGGAAAATATATAAAACAACAAACGTAAGAGAATACTCAAAATCTTTAACACATCTTCAGGGGAACGTTACTTTTAAAACATAATCCATTACAGTTACACATTACTTGCACGTGAGATTACATTTTTTTAAATTAATACAAAGTTGGGGGAAATGTTATGAATAAATGAAGTGCTTTACTTGATATTTAACTCTACAAACACTCATCTCTGTAACTGATTATGTTTTAAAGAGATTCTCCCTGAATTCTTGTTAAATGTAAGAGATAATTCTTTCATGTGTTACTTGTAACTGTAATTAAATGTTTTTAAAATAGCTTTCTCCAACACTGCTCAAAATTCTTAGTGTCTCTAAGGAGGGCACCCATCCTGTTTCACATTGTCAGATTTACCTGATATTACTCTGAGCAAAATTCTGAGAATTATTAAATTACTTTCATAAAGCTTTATAAAGTATAGTAAAAGTCTGTGCGAACAATTAAACTCCTCATATTACAATTTAAGACCCTGAAATCTATATCTTACCAGCTATAAACTATTATTATAATATTACTACTGACCTACCTGACATACTCCTATAGAGAAGATCTAAATTCACTTTTGTTGAACTTTATAATGTGGTATAATATGCTCAGTGCATTTCATTGCAAATATTCTTATTTAATCCATACCTTATTGTACTATATTTTTACTTGGATGTATATGTGGAGTTTAAATTGTATGCTTTTTACATAGGGATAGATAAAGGTGTCATGTGTATTATTAAATAATAAGGAAGACATAGAGTAGGTTAATCATTTTCTTTATTTACTAAATAAAGAAAAGTGAAATCAGCATAATACTGTAGCATTTGGGTACAATTTGAAAGATCAGTTCATTTTTAATATAAATCTCTTCAATGAGGAAGTGAAACTGCACTCCCTATTCCTTATTCTTAAAATGGTTTGTTCATTCTGTCCCTCTCAAAAATAACAGGTGTAAGAGCACAGCAGGTTCAGACAAGATGGCAGCCTTGTTTGTACCACACTCCCCAGGAAGCTTTGGGGAATTGGGCTTCTGCTCTCAGTCACCTGACCAGTTACCTTGAAGACAATTGGTCAGATGACAGTTTAAAAAGCAGGAAGCGGAGGCTTTCTTGGATAATGAGTGATTATGAGTGAGGGAGAAAAAAAAGGACTGATCATAGGATGGTGAAACTGTGATTATTTTGAGATTTTGGAAGAGTTTTTAAAAATAGTCTCAGAGGGAGGCTTCTTGGTTTGGAAGAGTATTTTTATTCTGAAGAGTCTCAGTGCGAGTGTGTGAACTGTTTATTTTGAGGCCATTAAGAAGTTTAGCAGCCTGGCTGTGACAGTTAGAGACTGAGGAAAATCAGACAGAAACTCAACAAGGAGCTTGGGATTTTGTTTTGTTGTTTTATTTGGTTTTTGATGTTTTTTATTTCTGTTACACTGTGAATAAAAGAGCACCATTTTTTAACCTTACTGTGTTTGTGTGTGTCTGATCCATTTTTAAAGATCCCATTATGGCATGACAAGTGGGAAGAATCATTCATCTTCAGTCCTCTGTTGCAAACAATAAGCTCCAGAAATACACAAATATTTGGGAAATAAAAAAATAAAAAAGGGTACCAAACCCCTCAACAGTCAGCAAACATTTAATCCTGAAGATCACACTGTTTGCTTTATAGTGAAGCTAATGGCTACCAAACACAGTATGGGACAGTTTTAAAAATAGGCTTATTTTCAGGTATTATTACTAGTAAGATTTATGATATCAGTTTTGCAAATATATTGTATATATAACCCAAAATGCTCCATACACGTATTGTACATTACCACACAAAAAAGAAAACCAATTATAATTATGAATCTTATGTAAATGTGCTTATTGAATTTTCTAGATTTTTGTATGCAATATAAGAATTATGAGATTTCAGAGCATTAACAACATCTAGATTTCCATCAGAATAACTACAAAAATAACCATGCTGTAAATCTCTGCAGTTATTTCCTGTAGCAGTAAAGATGAAAAGGCCTGAGGCCTTTTCTTTGGCAGAACTTTATAAAAGTTTAAAACCTCCATGAAATATCACCTTTTACCAGATTGACTGGAAAACAAAGAATTTATGTATTTGCTATTTCTGCTTCTAATTATTTTATGTTGAGTTGTTTACAGCTCTTTGTGGAGTTCAAAACTAAAAGTCAAACATCTTATGGAAGCACAACTGTTTGGAGGTGATCCAGTTAAATCAAGATAAATTACACTCAAATATATTGTATTGTAACTAAGGATTAATGGGTTCAGATGTTATTTGTATTTAATCAACACAAAAAATAAAAGTATGAAACAAAAAAGTATCAATATTTTTCTGTTTCTTTGCTGACTGATGCTAAAATTATAAGGTTATACAAGCAAAAAAAAAAAAAATACATAAAACTGAGGTCTCTGTGGTCATTAAAAATCCCAGGGCTCTTCTCGTAAAAGTAGGGGTGTAATCCCGGCGTCCTGGCCAAATTTCCCATTGGCCCTTACCAATCATGTCCTCCTAATAATCCTCATCTATGAATTGGCTTCATTACTCTGCTCTCCTCCCCGCTGATAGCTGATGTGTGGTGAGCGTTCTGGCGCACTATGACTACGCTGGGCAAACGTCCCGAGATCGAATTCTTCCGCGACGGGGGTACCTTTAAAGCGGAGACGACGGCACCCAAAATTTTTGGCGCGCCCTCTCTTTAAAGCCCTGGCCAAATACGAAGACAGTACGTACAGTTATAATTCAAACGGAATTAAAAACTACACATCCCAGTTACCATGGTGGTGCTTGTGATCATTGCGTTTAACCAACGAAACAGGGCGAAAAATCAGTCACATGACTTTGGGGCAGAGTTTCGAAAGCTTAACCTATCAGCAACAAAGCGAAATTGACACGATAGGCTACCTCAAACTGTCAGTTACACGACTGTGTATGTCGCTTAAGCCACTCCTATTTGGCATTTTAGTTATGGAGGCGAGAAGACGCCCCCCCCCCCCCTCTCTCTGGGTGTCTGATTTGCCGCCATGTTTAACCGTCCGTGTCCGAATCGCAGTAGCTACGCGTATGAAATAAAGTTCATCCCAGCTACAAAACATATATATTTTTGTGGTAAGAGGGCGCAAAACATCAGTATTTACTGCTATTAATTACTGTACGATTTATAGTTGAAATCTGAGCCTAGATATAAAGTTAGATATAAAGTTAAAATCTCGACAAAGCAATGTAGGAAATACAGAGAAAAGAAATCCTTTCTGACATCTAAAATCAGTTTCGATCAAGGTCTCTAAAACGAACAAGAAAAAGAGGATTTTCGGAGGGCAATTACGCTGTGTTTATATAGGATAAGTGATCTATGAGCAATCTAATTTCTTGTTCGTTTAAAACAGTGAAATGTCAGCTGCAAAAGATCGCACCAGAAACAGCACTCTCTCTGCCTGTCATAGACGTTCAGGAAAGGCTGAATGAAGTCATGTTAAGAACAATAATTCGGTGATCAATAATAACAGTTGTAGGACAAGAAACAAAAGATAATGAAAACTTCTTTAGGCTAAAACTCAAGTTCATTCTACAAATTAAGGCAAATGAAAATTCAGGATGTTAAAGTGCTAGAGGTGTAAAAAATACAAAAATGCACATGAGTAAAAAGTTTTAGAAATGGAGCAGGTGTTGCTTTGAAATAAGCAAACAGAAAAAAAGCCATGACTAAAGTGCAGAAGAGGGATGCAGGAACACTTGCTTAGATATACAAAAAAAATCACAAAAAGGTGTATGTTACAAAAGAACATGCAAACATGTTCATCATGTACATCAATTTCCCTTCACGATCAATAAAGTCTTATCTATAAACATGAAACAGAGTGAGGAATCAGAAAATTAGCATGCATAAAAAACAGCAATTCTGTCAATAAGCCCTAAATGAATTAATAGCAACCATGGTTTCATGGAGGGCTTCTCAGATAGTTGGGCATTCAGGTAGATTGCCAGGTGAAAGGATTTGTAAACATACTTTGTTAAAGCAAGTCAGTTTTTTCTGCAACACATAAAATACATTTTTCCAAGAAAGTTTAGCCTTTGTCACTAATGAAACCACTAAATAAAGACATAAATATAGAAATCTTAAGATTTTGTTATTCAATGTTGGTAGCAGGATGAACTGTGCTAAGTGTATATTTTGTCGCAGCTTTGCTGCAAGATGATAACAGTGAAAAAAGGTATTTAGAAATGAGTTATTTCAAGAAGAAAATGTTCAGAATAATTGCAAATCTAGCAGGATAGAGAAAGCACAAAAAACAGGCAGTTAGATTGATCAGATTAGTATGAAAAGTTATTTAGCAAAGGGAATGAGAAGAGTGACAAACTAGTATGCTTTAGATCTTTTTATCTGGACCAGGGAAAACTGATCATGTTTCTCTATAACAATAATAAAAAACTTTATTTTATATATCACCTTTATAAGTGGCATCTCAAAGCAATACAGTAGATATAAAAACAGATAAAAGGACTACAGATTACAAAGTAAATACATATAAGAAAGACAAGCAGTTAGAGGTGCTACCAAAATTAGAAAATGAAGCAGATACAGACACTAAGTCTTCTGAAAAGAAAGGTTCTGAGGTTAGATTTAAATGCACTCAGGGTACGTGACTGATATCACTGGGAATACAAATTGAGAGCTCTGGGGTGCAGCTAGAGAAGACCCTGTCACCCACAGAATGTAGATGTTCTTGAGGACAGCTAGAAGACCAGAGTCAGACGGATAAAGGTGGGGAGTAGACAGATAATAAGCCATATACTGTAGGTACTGAATGAGGATGAGGATTTTGAAGTTGACTCGAAACCTGATAGGTAACCAATGCAAGGACTTGAAAACAGGTGTAATGCATCCCTGATAGGATTCTCGCTGTCATATTCTGAACATATTGAAGATTGCTCAGTGTGGATTTAATTTCCCCAGTGAACAGGATGTGCATTTATTAATTCTAGAAAAAAAAGCCTTTCTTGATTTCTCTAGTTCTTAGTTTCTCTAGTTCCCTTTAAAATAAACTATTATTCCACAATGCAGAGTATTATATGGACAGTATTTACACATGATATTGTGATTTAAAGAAATGAACACAAGCAGCTTTTCGAGATTTAAGTGTTGGCTGAGTTATTGCAGGATAAAAAACTAGAGATGTTGGTAAGAAGATAATTTTGGGATAGCTGAGGAATACACTGATAACAAGAACACTTCCTAATGGGGTTAGGCATACTTTTGATGAAGATGATGAAGTTAACAGACTGTATGTTTACATAGATACTGAAATGAGGATTGTATTTTAGATTTTGTGTAGTTGCTAGCATTGAACTGTGTGTTGGATGCACATGAATTGAAGGAATGGGCAAACATCGCTGATGCGGATCCACAGAGCCAGCATATTAAGATGTTTATAATTAGAGGCAATTTGTTTAAATAACTAGGTATGGATACTGATGTGCAAGAGAGGTGGAAAGGCCGTTTACTTAAGCCAGCACTATAAAATATTTTATTCTCAGTGAGATGCTGCCATTTCATAGTGGGTTTCTAACACTGTGTATAGTTCAATCCACACAGTGCCTTTACTTCCATCCATTTCTAATCTCTTTATCCAGTACAGAGGATTAGGAGCCTATCCCAGTAAGCAACGGACACAAGGCAGAATACACCCTGGACATAGCGCCAGTCCATCACAGGACAGACAGACACAAACACACACACACCAGGGCCAGTTTTCCCATAAACCAATTAACTTACCAGTATGTTTTGGAGTGCGAGAGGGAGTCATATCACACATATGGAGAAAAACCATGTAACCCAGAGAGAACATGCAAACCCCACACACACAGGATGGCAGGAATTGAATCTAGGACCCCAGTGCTCCAAGATAGCAATGCTAACCACTTTGCCACCATTATAAATGGATGGATATCTTAGTTATCTTTCTAGTTCACAGGTTTGCATGCATAATTTAATTTTGAAAGGCGCTGAGACATCAGGTACTACTGTTGTATTTATGAAAAAGAAACAAAACAAAAAGCATACTAACAACTGTGCCATCCTACTCTTTAGTTAATACAATTTATTATTTATAAACAGTTAACATTGTTAGCAAAATATTTTGAATTATATTTAATTAGTCAGATTTAATGTATATTTGAACAATGAAAATATATTTTTACAAGATGCGGGGGAAAGTGCAACAACTTATTACAGTGCTAAATTTAATATTGATTGCTAATAGTTTATGCTAACACCTAACTTTCTTAATTAGGTGTAATTAAAACAGTGAACTAAGTGTAACATACCATTCAGAAATACAATCGAGAATAGTTTTGTGGTGTTTGTATGGATGAAACGTTTCTAAAATGTATAACGTAACAAATTTAAAGACGATTAAATTCTGTAATCTTTCCACTTGTAATGTCATTAGACAGAACAAGAAGTTTCTGCTTTGTCTAAGGATGGTATCAAAAAGTAGTCTAGGTGGTGAGAAAGCTGTGCTTAATGATAATTAAGTGACTTAAAAGTAAAAAGAGATGCTTCATATTGCTTGATTAATTTTAAAAACTAAGTTATAAATGCAGACGCGATCGCTGCCATAAGCGCTCCAGGCAGTAGAACGTTCGTTCTGTACTGCTGCGCTCCGCGCCTCCTCCCTCTCTCGGTGCCGCGCCCCTCTCTGACGGAGCGCAGTGGGCGGTACGCTATTTTCAGAGCCTCTGATTGGGAAAAAAAGACCTGCTGATGAGTTTCACACAACAGGAAGAGAAAAGAATGGGATTTTTTCTCTTCGAAACGTGTGTTGTCTTTATGAAATTCGTGTATTTTAAACGTTTAATTAAGAAGTAAAAACCTTACAGCGTACACAGAGATTCTGAGCTGATCACGAGGAAGAAAAATCACCAATTTTTCGCGCATAAAAAGTGGTTTTTAACTCTCGTAACCCATTTTTATAGGTTTTAAAGTCGTGCAATGTCTAAGTTAAGCAGGAACACATCATTATATCTCATTTTTTATTTCTTTTTTAAAAAAAATAAAAATCGTTTGCCCAGCCTACTATGACTGCAGTTGCACTATCCAGGTGGATGCTGTACATTGGTGGTGGAGGGGAGTCCCCATTGCCTGTAAAGTGCTTTGAGTGGAGTGTCCAGAAAAGTGCTATATACAGTAAGTGTAAGCAATTATTATTATTATTATTATTATTATTATTATTATTATTATTATTATTATTAAACAGACAACAGCAGCAATGGTCACACACAGAGCCTACAATATGTGGTACATAGAATGCAAAAATAGATATTTTTTTATAAATACCTTATTAAAGATTTGATTTCAAATTGTACTGTAGATAGACTTCCAAGGTAATACAGTATGTGTGTTTGATCTGAGAACTGGTTAATGTTAAAAAACAAAATACAGTTAAGAAGGTAAGTGCTCAAATGTGGGTAAGATAATTAGAGGAATATCACAGGGTTGTTTAATTACTAATTTTAATAATTTATTTCAGTAATCTACAATACAGTTTATTCTGGTATAGTTTTTAAATTATCAAAATGTACCAATGTACTGTACTAAAATACTGTATATGTTTCATAGGAATTCAAACAGATTTAGAAAGCAAATAAGTGCAAGATGACACTTAATGTAGAAAAGTTCAGAATATTTCAAGCAGATAGCAAAAAAAAAAGATAAAACAGAAAATACTTACCTTGAAGTAGTTACTTAAAGACTTAGGTGTTCATGGTGACTCATTACTTGTGTGCTTGAACCAGAATATACAAGTGGAAAATATGGAAAAAAGCATGGGGACTTGCGTTTAAAATTGAGAACAAGAGCTACTTCTCAACACAAAAGGCGAGAGTGAGAGTTTAGAACAAGATATCTAGCCATGTGGTACATACCGAAACCTTGGCTTCATTCAAGAAATAGCTTGATAAGGTCCTATGGTCCTATGATTGTTACTAGCAATCAAAAAGGAAGATGGATTGAATGGCCTCCACTCACTTGTAATTTTTCTTATGTTACATCAGGTTTTAAATCTATATAAAGGCCATTCACAGGCTCAGTTATTTCTTAAAGAATTGAACAAAAAAGATTTACAGAAGAGTTATTAAATCAATACAGCAATCAAATATCCATTAAAGTGAATCAAATTGAACGAATACATAGTAAGACAAAATCTCTTAGAAATGTTTAAAGGGGAATGATAGGACATACTAGTAGAACATATGATTCTTTGTTATCTCAAAACTAATACAGATTATTATCTTGTTCTTCTACAGTTTGAATATAGGGCAAACAGGTCAGTGGATGAAGCAGTTAGTAAGGGCTTTCCTTACATTCGCAACATCTAAAATCCTCAGGTGAGGTGTGAGTTAGTTGGATTCATGGTGTGCTAATAACCATCTGCAACTAACTTCCTTAAAACTCTCCCTGGAAATCAATGATACGGCTGTGAGTGTGGTGGAGTCCTTAATGTTTTTATTATGATATTAAGGGGAATTATGATCTCTAATACCCTTAAATGGGACATGGATATCATCAGTATCACAAAGAAAGCACAGCAGAAAAAGTACTTTTCACACCAACCAATTCTAATACAGTTATACATAGTCATTATCAAGAGCGTTCTGATTGCCTCTATAACTGTTGGTTTGGCAATACATCTGCCCACTCTGAACTGCAAACTGCAGTCCGTTGTTCTCTCGCGGAGAGGGTCATTGGCTGTCATCTGCTCTCCATTGAAGATTTATACAATTACAGAGCAAAGACATTGACAGGAAAGACTGCTGATGACCCCTCCCAGCCAGGTTACCACCTGTTCCATAAACACCCTTCAGGAAGACACAACTGGTCTATTAAAACCAGAACAACCCTGTATTTGAACAGATTCTTCCCTAGGGCTATCTTTGTGTTTGACCTGAATTCCTAGCAACGTGTGCACCGTCTTGATGATGTACTGTATGTTGTCTTATTTGTGTATGATATATACCGAATGTTTTATTTCAGAAGCACCAATGACACCAGAGAAAATTCCCTGTACATGAAATGTACTTGAAGAAGAATTTCTTTTGGATTTTGATCGTGTCTCACAAACATATTTGGACCATTCCTATGGTGACCCATTTTGTGAAATTACAGCACACATGTTTTTTTAACTTCATATTTTATTCAAAACCTGAATGCTCAGACTAAAGATTTGTAATATTAAGATACTATAAGTTACAGTAAATGTCTGCAAAAAGTGAAAAAATGAAATGCTGTTTTCATAGGTATTCAGACCAATAGATGCATCTATAACAACAATTACAGCCAAACATTATTTTGGGTAAATGTACACCAACTTCCCATACTGCCTTAGTGCAGTTTTTACCCATTCATCTGGCAAATTGACTCAAGCTCTCTGAAGTTGTTTGGGGATCACTTATGGACAGCAGTTTTCGAGTCTTTCCATAGATTCTCAAAAGTCAGGAATTTCAATGAGCTACAGTACTAACTGTAAGTATGGTTACTTCTGTTTCCTTATTTCACTTTGGTATAGATTCGGCCTTGGATTATTGTCCTGCTGAAAGGTGAATTTTTGACTGTACAGAGATATAGATGCATTTATATCCCAAACAATATGAATTTGCCCAAGTTCCAAACTTTCAGTTCAGTTTTCACATCTACTACCATAAATTTTAAAGACCATAGTAGAACATAGATTCTACAATGTATATTCTGGTTAGTCGATGCTTCAGAAAAACTGTTTATACAATTAATGCAGTATTTCCACATATACAGTATGTATTATTTGTACATGTACTACATGTACTAATTAGATGGCAAAACAAGAAGCAGAAATGTAATTCTTATTCTGTAATACATTGTATGCCAGGGACAAGTTAATTCTGGTTATTGTGTATAGTTGCAAGGTCAGGAGCAAGTTCACTTGCACTTTTATAAAATGCTGTACAACAAGCATGACATGGCTCTTTACATTCATCAACCAAGGAGTACTCTACACTACAATAGGTGCTCTAAAAGCACACAATTACATCTGGCATCATAATACTAGCTTAAATTTTAGATTCAGAATATATTACAAGAGAATGACTTGGACAATGTTATTAATTAGCCTAATGATTCTGAACTCTGACTCCACAAAGAGAGATCAAGAGGCTGAACAAGCTGTTAAGAACTATATGCAAGTATATCAGATAAGGACAGCATATTTCATGGATTCAGGTGCTATATTCTGTATATATAATGATGGAAAAAGGAAACTCAATACCTCCTCCTCCACACCCTGGCCCTCCTTTCTGCATGAAACAGGCTGAAGAGCGACTCATCCATGAAGAGGACCTGAAGCGACTGCTGACGAGTCCATCCAGCCTCTGTCTGGCCCAAGCCAGTTGGGTGTGACGTCTAGAAGGTGTGAGCAGAGGGCCTCTGACAGATCACCTTGCTCTACGGCCAGCAGCATGGAGCCTCACTGTCCTGTCACTGGTGCAGGCATTGTGTCTGCTGGCAGTTTTAGTAATGTAATGTAATGTTTCTTTATTAGCCCTATACAATTTCTTGCATTAGGAATTCATCTTTTCGCATCTTTAGCAGTACGACCTAAAACAATCTCTCAGATGGACCTGTCTGATGTGTCAGTCCTGTGTTGCCTTTTTCTTGCAGCGACCTAAGTTTTGAATTAAGGCCTTTTTAAAGGTGACCTGATCAGGCATCGTTCCACCTGGAACTGGTTGGGTAAAAGTGCACCTTATGAGCTTCCGTGTGATTGGCAAGTTGCAATGCTTTACTGCACAAGCTGTATTGCTTAAAACAAACTATCGTATTCTCATTTCAGAAAATGTTGCATTTCTTTTTTCCATCAGTATATAATATCAATGTTAATTCTTATTATTGTTATTGATATTATTCAAGTTATTAAAAAAATAATTTGTGATTTACCCACAGCAAAAAAAAAAAGCCTGGTAGTAAAATACAGCCTTTGAATAATAAATCTGTGTATCTTTTAGTAAAGTCCATAGTTTGAAGAAACCGTTCAAGTCTTTTAAAAATACCTTTGATGCATGAATTTACATTTCTTGTCAATATATTTAATGACTGAAAAAAACACTGGATTTTATTTTTAATTGTTATCATTAAAAGTTGTATTTATCCTATAATTCCTTTATTATAACACCGAATTAAAACAAAAAGCCCGGTATTTTGATACACAGATTTTGGAAAGGACGTACTGTACTGTAAATCTTTTGTGGTTTCCATAGTAACTCATGGGTCAGAGTAGCTGAACGATGAGCACACTGCTCTCAGATTTATGACAGCAGGTTTCTAAAAGTGATGTTGTGGCAGGCTGATGCCCAAGCAATGCTTGAATGATCACCAGCAAGAGACTCATATACATCTTCATAAAATATTAAGAACTAAAGGCCTGAGCCAGTGTGAATATTATTTGTAAACTCTTGCTTGTCACTGTTCATTCTATTTTTATGCATTACAGTGCTTTTAGGAAAGATGTTTATGACCCTTTTGGGGCTGCCTCACTAAAACAGACTGGTGCACACTGCATGGATTGAGTCATACATTTAGGAGGTTTTCAGTTTGACACCCATTTGAGTTGTCAGTTTTGTTTTGGGGTTGACTTGACATTCTTACAAGCTCTATATGAACAACTGGGTAGGGGGTGATTTGTCCTGTGTGAAAAGTTAGAGATCATTATAATGCATTCAATATTTGTGCATACTAAAAGTTTAAAAAATCAGATACCATATATTAATTCACTTTCAGGACTTAAGATGTCTTCTCAACTAAATTAAGAACCATATGATAGATATATATGCAGAAGCAAACAATATGTGTAGTTTGTTTATTTTATTGTATATTTGCTTTTTAAGAAACATACCAAATGCCTCTGCTGCAAAACACTTCATTAAAAGATTAACAGTAACCAACTAATAAATGTCTTATAAGTAAAAAAAAACTGGTTATGTGTATTGTATGCACATAACATTGTATTTTTTTTTTAAAAAAAGATGCTAAAATTAACAAAAGATGTTATTTCATGTTAAAGTGTTTTTGGAATGAGGTTCACTATTAAGAAATAGTACAGCATGAAAATAGGACTTCAAATTAGAGATTGATATTTGATCCTGTCTTTTTTATTTTAGTAGCTTATCTACTCACAAACTTTATCAATTTGCTTCCTGAATGGTCTCAAAGCATCAGCACTAACATTTTTAGGTGATCTTTTAAAAATAAAAAAAATAATAATTGTATCCAAATAGTCTTCCTATTTCCTGGTCAAATGTAATTCAACATGTGCAAAGATCTTTGTCTGCCTACGAAAAATGATCAGATTTGATTTCTTTGATTCTCAGCATACTACTGTAGCAATATCTGTTCTCATACAATTATATTTTTGTTCCTTCACCTGCTCAGCCAATTTCTGTGATATAATTACAGAGTACATCCAAAAATAAATAACATTATTTTTAGTAGCAGTCTTAGTAATAGTACTCTCAAGATGCCTGAAAATATAATTATTGTAGATCTTCCAGCACAAACACTGAAAGAATGAAGTTCAGCTGAGGTTCTTCCATGTTTACCTGCAGATGAGCATCTCATGCAAAATCCAATTAATGAGACCTGAACAATACTGATAATCACTCAAGGCTAGACTTAAATAGGAGTTCTCATTTTATGTTACCAATAGGGACATCCATGCTTGGAAAGGCAAAATAGTGTAATACTGCACCCAAACCTGCATGGTAAAAAAGGGGGTCTTCTATGTTAATAAACTGTTATCAAAATGCAGTTATGCACTTTAGCTAGGCATCATATATTAGATCTAAGACTTAAATCATACAGTACTTTAAATCTTTCCCTCATTTGCAACCTTTCTTATATTATCAAAAGTGGCAGTTAAAATTAAATCACTAACAGTGATGTCAAACTTTTAGAAACATCATAACATACTGTTTCTTAATAGAAATACCAACAACACTTTGTAGACTTTATATGTTAACAATATTTTAATTGTTATGATATTGGTGGTATTACGTGTTATGAGTTCACTCAAACTTTGAGTGTGAAATTACAGATTTTGATTAAATCAGCTTGTGACTCAACTTACTGCTGAGGCTATCTCTGTCTTCCTCAAAACTTACAGTAGACTGAATACATCGAAGTATGGCAGGTCAATTCAAAAGAAGCACTCTGTAGCCTTCAAATGATCATTACCCTGTGGCAGAGTGTGAGTATATAAAAACACCTGAAGCACACTATACATCAACTGTAGTCAGGGGACTATCATGCAAAGGTTATGAAATTCAGGGATCGTTTCCTGTCAGAACTCATCACGCTTTAAGTTTGTCTACTGTGGCAAAAACAAACATAACAACAAATCACGAAAACCAAACAAATGGAACAATATAAGAGAAGCCTGATGGTCATTAGATAAAACTGAGAGGTAATTGTGAATGGTTTAAAGTCATATAAAGGCAGCATGATATTAACTGAACTTTGGTGTTTTGCACATAAACCTAATAATACATTACATCATAATAATAAATATTACTTTTCATCCCATGAAGTGATTAATTTCTTATGGGGTGGTATGGTGATGTGCAAATTAATGCTGATACTGTAATTCTTGGGTTCTGGGCTTTATTCCATGTGTTCTCCCCGTACCTGTGTGTTAATTGGCATCTCCAAATGCTGATCCCCTATGTTTGAGCATTTGTGCCCTAAGATTGAGTGATGTCTTGACCAGGTTGCAGACCCCCTTGAGCCTTTGTACTTCACAAGTATTTATTTCTCAGGCTCTTTTTACACCACTTCAGAAACAGAATATTCATCTTTGAGACATCTTCTTTTTTGGAATAATTATTAAATGTGCAGGATAAACCTCAATTTACCTAAGTTTTAGTTAGTGTAAGGGTGTATATTTATCCCTATGGTTTTTGTATTTCTACAATTTGAAACTATAAAATATGATTATTTGGTAGAAAACATACATACAGATGCAGCCATTCAAAGTGCGCGGTACAGACACGTACCGGAGGTACCGGGGTACGTGATTGGTTGACCGACAGGGGCACTCGTGGTCCGTTGGTCTGTCGTAGAAAGATTTACAGTAAACGTCTTTACTGTGCCCGTTGTAGTATTGAATATTCATATGGAATTTTACCACTGAAGGGAAATCTTAGTAGCTGAGCATAAAAAGAATAGGAGCATACTGCTACGCGTGTGAAGGCCATAAACGATATTAATTTTGGAACATAAACATACAGTATATGGCTGGTCTCGGTACTTTAAAGAAAACATACACGAAACATGGTTTCATTATGACCAGTATCGGTCTTGAGATATTTTTAACTTGATTTACAGTATTTGAGAGGTATGTCTTGACACTGATACTACGTAAATACTGCTCACGTATATGTTTCTAGGTTTATATTATGCATTTCATACGGTCAAATTACTTTTGAGCAACTGATAAGAAGCGCGAAACGGTATGCCCAGGGCGTTTTAGTTTTAGTTTTGATTTAATGCAGTGCAGTGGATTGATTAGAGATATCAAGTACATACAAGTCATTTTTTAAATGTTGTAGTTCGTCTTGTAAAAATGTTACGAGTACATCATCTGTCAACAATTACACAGGTTCTGTTTCCATATTGCGGATTTTGGTTACGTAATATTATTTTCTAATTTCACGTTGTGAATATATGATTTGGGCAAACAGAGACGCAAAGAAGTACATTATGGGTTGTTATTTTTTTTGCAGTTTTATCTAGAACAAGCAATGCTTAAACCTTTGTCTGATTCTTGTGAAACTATCCACACGACAGTTACAGTACCTAGGAGTTGACTTCAGTGATGTCACTGATGGGATGTTTCTAAAAATCCATAGACTGTAAAACGTCTTCTCCACTTGTCCTGCATATGTATTCGCTAATGAAGCTGTGTGTTCTGAGCCTGGTTCTCTACATTTCTGTATGAACCAGCTTAGAGGGCTAAAGACAGCTTGTGTTTAAATTGAGTGTAAGGCAATTTATGCTTCTAAAGTCATGGTCAGCATTTATTATTGTACTGTGCTGTAAACTTCTTCTGTGCCTAATTACATTATTTTATAGCTTTATCAAATCTGTACATTGTCTGTCGATAATGTTTCTATAGTGCTTTTTCAGCCCTCAGCATGTGACTGCGCCAGTGCCGCTGTGGGTTAGGTTCCTGACTTCCATGTCACATGGTTTGTGATCGAATCCCATGGAACTATGACTTTATTTTTTAACAAACATTTCTTTGAAAAAATGAAACGTTTCCCTTGGTCAGAGATTAAATAAAACCTCACTCGCACCAAACAAATTTATATTTCTAAATATCACAACATGATCGAATTTAAATCTTTTTAATAACAATGAATAGTCACCTATGCGTTACAAAATAAACATTTATATTGATTTGAATCGCGTTTTGATTTAAATCGTAAACGCTTGTTTAAATATATGTGTTTAAAGGCGATATACTGTATAAAAGCGCTGATTCTTATGGAATGTGTTCCGCCGGGGATTCAAAAAATTTATTATTTTTTAATCGCGTATCTAAGGAAAATTGCAGTATAACTTTGTTCATGCACATCATTATACAGTATCTCATTTTGTATTTCTATTAAAAAAAAAAACATTTGCCCACCCACTATTGTTGTTATTGTTTTTATCCTGTAAAGCGCTTTGAGGAGCACAGCTTTCTCACCACTTAGATTACTTTTTGACACCATCCTTACACAAAGCAGAAACTGATTGTATTTTCCGATGACATACAAGTGCAAAGATTACAGATTTTAATCGTCTTTTTTCTGAACCAGGGAAAATCTGATCATGTTTCTCTATAACAATAATAAAACACTTTATTTTACATATCACCTTTAAAAGTGGCATCTCAAAACAATACAGTAGATGTAAACAACAGATTACAAAGTAAATACCCAGACAAACGCAAACGCGTTTTTTTAATAAAATGCTTTCATTCATTCAACAGAGAGAGAGCGTAAAACCTGGGTGTAACAGCTGTTCCTTTTTCTGATCACTCGCTCTCTGGATAAACGTCTCGCCTGTCCAGTTCTTTGTTTTCCTAATTTGCCGATTATGCCTGCTGCGATCCACTCCTACCCTCACACCTAAAGAAGACTGTTTTAAATTTCTTTGCGCATCCTTAAGGTGATATCACATAAAGGTGATATGTAAAATAATGTTTTTTTATTGTTGTTATAGAGAAACATGATCAGATTTTCCCCGGTTCAGAAAAAAAAATCTAAAGTATACTAGTTAAGGAAAATAAATCTAACGGGGAGAAACTATGCTGAAAGTTTATTAAGATACTTAGAAGACAAAGATATCAATTTATTTTAGTCAAAATTTTATATATCACCTTTTAAAAGTGGAATCTCAAAGCAAAGTAAATACCCAACACTGATTGTATCCATCTGTCATGCTAATAAAACACCTTGAATTGAATTGAATTGAATTGAGGGAGAGAGGGGGGGAGGGCGAGCGAGATAACCAAGACGTAAGGCAAATAAGATACACTCCACAGGCATTCACAACAGCAACATATGAAACGTTTGCACATATAGTTAAGTTATTACTTGGTTTTCAAAGTGCAATGAAATACAATATTGTTGTTGTTGCTGTTCTTGTTGTTTTTATCCTGTAAAGCGTTTTGAGACGCCACCTTTAAAGGCGATATATACTGTAAAAGCGCTGATTCTTATGGAATGTGTTCCGCCGGGGATTCAAAATTTTTTTTATTTTTTTTTTAATCGCGTATCTAAGGAAATCTCAGTATAACTTTGTTCATGAACAAACAATGGCATGTAACATTATTAATTTGGGTGTCTTAATTCGATGTATTTAAAGCAGTGAACTACTGTAGGTGTAACATAACATTCAGAAATACAATCGAGAATATTTTTGTGGTGTTTGTTTAGATGAAACGTTCCTAAAACGTATAACGTAACCGGGCATCCATATGAATCAAGTAACAGGTTTATTCCATGCTGAAAAAAAGAAGAAAGAAAACACATTCCATAAGAATTGACTGAGCTCTGCTCTGTACCACGCAATGATCCCCCCAGAGTCTCTGCCCCGGGTTATTTGGGTTTTTAGACAGAGGGTAAAAAACTCTCTCTCTCGCTTGACCTCCCCCTCCCTGTGTACTGTCTGTTTTTTTGTTAACAAGGCTCGCCAGCTAATGTGAATCGAAACCTGTCTTTCTAGCTTTTAAAGTCGTGCGATGTGTAAGCCACAATTCAAATAGAGAAAAAGGAGCTGACTGACAAGATTTAAGATGTGGCTGTCAATGTTGGATTAAAAAAAACACATTGCCCGACGTTTGTTGCATTGCTTGAAAAATAACTTTATTTCGAGAGACTGGATAAGTAATTCAAGTGTTTTTTTAACTTCCTGAAAAACAACTAATAATTTAACTATATGTGCAAACGTTTTATGATATGTCGCTGTTGTGAATGTCTGTGGACATGTGCTGGCTGGACAGGAGGCTCTACTGTACACAGAGAGGGGCAGGAGGAGGGGACAAGCCGATACATACTCTTAGAGTTTGATTAATAGGGAATATAATACAAAAATATAGTACTAAAAATAAAATACACTCTACAGACATTCACAACGGCGACTGTCAGAAGATAGGACACAGAGGCTCAGGCACCCGCTGAATGGAAAAGGCGCACTTTATTGTTCTGTATGGCTAATACTAAAGCCAATACTAATATTCAATACTTTAATATTCTTTTCTGTATGTTTAACAATAGTGGGTACTGGCCTAATTCGTCCCTGCTCCCGTTGTTAGGTGTTAATGTGTTGCTAAGTGTGAATTTGTACCTGTTTACCTGAGGTCTGGCTTTTTTTCTGGAAAACCATAACTCTGGTCTTGTCCAGATTGACTGTCGGCGCCCAGGTCTGACAGTGCTGCTCCAGCAGTGCCAGGTTCTGGCGCAGCCTCTGTTCTGTGGGCGACAGCGGGACCAGGTCATCTGCAAAGAGCAGGAACTCGATTTCCATAATTAATGCAGATCAGTAAATCAAGGGACAAAACAACTATTGCGCCCGGCTCCTCAATGGGCTTTGACGTGCTAATGCGTTGGTTTAACAGTCCGGGTGTGGCAAGCCTCTAATGTTTAACCTTTAACTGTTTTTCCATCTACTGTATTGCTTTGAGATGCCACTTTTAAAGGTGATATGTAAAATAAAGTTTTTTATTATTGTTATAGAGAAACATGATCAGATTTTCCCTGGTTCAGAAAAAAAAGATCTAAAGTGCTACACATAACTTTCTTAATTCGATGTATTTAAAGCAGTGAACTACTGTAGGTGTAACATAACATTCAGAAATACAATCGAGAATAGTTTTGTGGTGTTTGTTTAGATGAAACGTTCCTAAAACGTATAACGTAACAAAATTAAAGACAATTAAAATCTGTAATCTTTCCACTTGTACTGTATGTAATCGGAAAGTTTCTGCTTTGTGTAAGGATGGTATCAAAAAGTAATCTTAAGTGGTGAGAAAGCTGTGCTCAATGTATTTAAGGGACTTAAAAGTAAAAGGAGATGCTTCATATTGCTTGACTAATTTTAAAAACTAAGTTATAAATGCAGTTATAAATCCCTCGGTGCAGCGCCGGGTGTAAATATCAAAATATACATTCGTCCCGGGCAGAGGCCGAAGAGCACCCGGCTGGGGTGCACGGGGAAGAGCAGGACAGGAGTGAAAGGCGGGGTTTAGGAAGGCTTACAGTCTGGGCAGGTATAGATTACACTTTTCTAAAACGTATTTGAAAAATAAAAATGATTACAATCTAATCCTTCCACGTTTGATCCCAAAATCCCAAGAAATATAAATCTAAACGGGTAGAAAGCTATGCTGAAAGTTTATTAAGATACTTAGAAGACAAAGATACTGTATCAATTTATGTTGCATTAGCCTGATTATGATTAAAAAAACACATATAATTAAACACGCGTTTGCGATTTAAATCAAAACACGATTTAAATCAATATAAATGTTTATATTGTAACGCATAGTGTCCAGCCTCCATTTCTCTATAAAAATGTACTCTATTACACACACACACACAATAGAAGCAGGAAGCAGAAGCAGGGACCGTTGTCAGAAGGGAAGAAGGTGACTATTCATTGCTATAAAAAATGACTTAGAATCGATCATGTTGTGATATTTTGAAATATAAAAGTCAATTGATTGTCCATAATATTGCTATTCTATTTTTTCGAAGAAATGTTTGTTAAAAGAAAAGTCCAGCACCAGCTGGATTTGAACACACAACCCGTGAGTTGATAATCGGGCACATAGACCAGTGGGCTACAAGGGAAGTCGCATGAAGAGAGAGGCGAAACAGCCCTACACAGCCCTGTCGCAGTACACGAATATAATCATATCGTTATTAAATTCTTTAGATACACAATTCCATATTATATTAGCAGAAAAGCTTAAAACTACCACTTTTTCACACGCTATTTCACATGCTAGTTAAATACTTCGATGCTTAAAATCGTTAGGGAGAAATGGAATACCGGTGTGTATTTTTCCTTTAAAGTACCGATTCCTGGAATCTGACTGGATGACACCCTTCTGAAGTGGTTCCATAAAATCTGGTATACGGAAAAGAAAGCGTTGATAAAAAAGCCTGGATTCTCATGTATCTCATACAAGTATCTTTTAATACAGTCTTTGCTGTGCTCTTGAGGATCCTTGTGATATTTTGAGCTCTGGTTGAATGATAAGTGTCGCATTTTAAATCATTTTCGTAGTTAGAAATTATGAAACGCCCTGTTAAAAGCAAGGGAGTTTTTATGCCCGTTGAAGTAAAAGAAAATGCCTGACAAAGTATGGCTTGGACAGATTCCAAGTGCTTGTACAAATGTGCTAAAGAAATTATACTTTGAGTATACAGCTTGTCCAAAGTCATTCATTATTAATACTATTAGTAATATCTTCGGTAAAGGCTTTGATGCATAAATATTTCTGATAAAGGTAGTTTGTGTTGTGTACTTTTGTCCAACTGAGCAATCTTGCTTTCATAAAATATACCAACATTTTAATGACTGATGATTAACATGCTGTAATACACAGTTCAAAATTAAAAGCTCAAATGCTGTACATGAGAGGTTAAGCTCCCCCTGGCTGTTTTACAAGGTGACGCCGGATAGTTTCCGGCATGACGTCAAATGACGCGATTAACCGCGTGATACTGCGTGATACTGCGTGATACCGCGACACGCCCACCGGAGTATGCCGCGAAATACCCCACCCATTTTGAATGGCTGCATCTGTACATTTATACTTTGTGAAGCTTTCGGATAACAAATATTGGTTAATGCTTGAGTTAATTCACTTAATGTTTAATTGTTTACATGTTTTAGTACTCTTAAAAGAACTGGGAGATTTTAAATTAGTCAGTTCTAACCACTTTGACTCAATACAGATGTGCTTTTGTCTCTTTAATGATTCTTGCAATTGATGCATTCATCCCACAGCATCTTCCTAAAACCCACCTGTTCAGACTAATTTTAGATTTGGTCCTATCATTGTGACCTTTGTGGCTTCTATTGCATTGTTTATGTTACAGTTATTGTTTGTTGAGAGTCTATGATTCATCCTAGCACTGCAATGTACTGTAAGACCTCAGACCCAGAGGGGCGTAAGTGACAGTTCTGGTCTGCGTAATGCATCAAATGAAAGTTCTTGATGAGATTTGTTATATGCCAAAAGGACCAAACTGAAATCAATCTGAATTGAGAAAATTGTATAGAAAGAAACTACTTCAAAATGTGATGTTTAGTACATGATTGTAGTAAGTGCACATGCTGTATGCTTTCATGAGGAGTCATTGTGGAGTCAAACAACAGTACATAAAACAAAATGGTTGAGAAGAAGAGCAAGTGAATGAATGTTAAAAAATTTAACAGTGAAAAATGAATGATATTTTACTTTTGTTTAACAGAGAATGAGCAGATTCAATGAATTAAAAATCAGAACCAGAATTTGAAAATGGAAAGGTAATAAATCATCATTTGCTTATTTTCTATCCATCCATTTTCCAACTGCTTTTACCTATACAGGGCCACGGGGGAGACTAACCTTATCCTGGCAAACCACGAGTGCAAAAAGCACATGAAAGAAGTATGGAAAATACACACACATATACACACACAAAATACACATGGAAACAGAATTATTCAATTTGATCAACAAAGAATAGGGAAGTAACAGAGAAACTCAGACAATTGGACAAGAATCAGTGCAAAAAGTTAACATTTTTAGGCCAAAGTATCTAGGTATTGTCACGGACGTCCAAAGGGACTAACCGTGGGGAACAGGAGAGCGGAAAAAGACCCATATGCGTAGCGGCAAGACGGGAAAAAGGCCCGGGCTCATTAGTGCAAAGAGTTCAGGAATGCCGTATAGAAACCTATGCCCTCAGGGAGCTGACGTGGGGCGCCCTGGTGCTAGGCGGGTCTCAGGACATCCGAACGTCAATGCTGAGCGAGGACAGAGTGCAAGACCCGGAAATATATAGCCCAAGGGAAAGAGAGGGACAGGAAGGACAGCAGACCGGAAACTAGAGACAGGACAGAGAAGGAGCGCCCTCTGGCTGCAGAGGGTGTGACAGGTATCAGCCAGAAAGGAGAAAGTGATAGACTGTAAAATCTGCAGATGTAAGTCCATATGAATATTTAGGAGTCAGAAAGGCCTTGGAAGGTATCTGAGGTATGGCTGACAAAATAAAGGAGCAAGAATTCCTGATATATCACTTTTTCAAAAGAGAAAATAAATTATCAACAACAAAAACAAGCAAAGACACTTTTGTTAAGAGCCCGGGCATCTTTAAAAGTTAAGAAATGTGTTCTCACAAAGACAAATGGTACAGCATAATCATAATTCAACTCTTAAACATTCTCCATAAAATTAAAAAAAAAATCAGAAAAAATAAAATAAGAGAACATACTGTATCACTTAATTTCTGGAAATGGTATTACATTACAGCAGAAGATATACTGCAAACAAAACATCAGAAACAAAGGGAATGAAAGATCACACAAAAATAAAAAAATACTAATCCTGGCATTCCTTATACTGTACCTAAAAAGATGCTTGCAAATTTTGTAAGTGGTATTAAAAACTCAAAGCAAAAAAAATGAGTCACAAGGAGGAATATAATGTTATTCAGATGAGAAATTCTCTAAAAAAAGAGCATAAGGAAATAAATAAAGCAACAGCACAACATACAGAATGTCATCATTAAAGGATGTCACTGTTGATATGAAACAATTTTAGCAATTTATATTTTTACTATTTTACTCTGACAACCTCAGCATTTACAATATCCTGTTGAAAGTAAAGAAGCCCTCAGTTCCATGTGAAACGAAGCAGAAGGATCATCTGAATAAAGCAACTACTGTATGCTTTCAACTACCGTTGTGTATTACATTCATGCTACTCTGAATAAGAAAACTTTTTCTGGACAAAACAGGAATGTTGTTTTTATTACACTCTGTTTGCATTCAGAACAACATCTGCAACCTTTCTGTAACCAACCACTGGTTCATGGAGTCTGGTTATACTCACAGGTAATGTGGCAGTGTCACCACTGAATGGATTATATGATCTTGCAATATAAGCTAGAAAACATCAGCAGTAGCATACACTCAAGATGGATCTTACTGATTTCAGCAAAAACAAATAACTGAAAAGGAGATTAAGACAGTCTGGCAGGAAACCAGCAGAAACTTAAATGCCTTCTCACCGGAAAGAAAAAACAATAGTTTTCCTCAAGCACAGTGTCTTTCTACAGGGATGTTTAATTACCATACTTTATTACAAGTATTCTAGGATTTCACAATTGAAGTGACTTTTCTTATTTCACGTTGATCAATTGAAAATGTAAAAGATACAATACCCACCACGACCTCTACAGTATATGTCATTCAATGTCTGGGAAACTAGATATCTAAAGGGGTTTAAGATAAAAAAGGCTAGTTTTCATTTCTGTGGTGAAAGTTACAGTAGGTCTCTATAATGATGCTTAAAAATGAAAACAACATAAATCTCATTTTATATTGATTTAAAAATAGAATAAATGAAAGTTTCTGTAAAATACTTTTGTTGTTAGCAAAAAAAAACATTGTTTTCACACACACCGCTCATTGCAAAAGATATTTGACTGAAAGTTTGTGTTTATGCCAATTGAGTGTACTGTATGTGACTTCAAATCAAAATGATGGGTGCTGTTTACAGTTTTTTAACTGTTTCAAAATGAATAATTAACAGATTTTCAAATATGAAACAATATTACCATGAATGCTTCTGTTGCTCTGTAAAAGGCATAATGCCCTCAACAATGCAGTGGCCACAAGGAAAATTCAGAAAGGCATTCATCTCAACATACTGTAAGTGTCAAACCTGTTTCCTCTTTTTCATGCTCT
This sequence comes from Lepisosteus platostomus, assembly GCF_059453375.1. NCBI lineage: Eukaryota > Metazoa > Chordata > Actinopteri > Semionotiformes > Lepisosteidae > Lepisosteus > Lepisosteus platostomus. The sequence continues at coordinate 40,905,783 of NC_142613.1, forward strand.
AATCCCTATACAGCTACAGCTAGCTGAAGGACAAATCTCCAACTCCCATTCCTTCAGACATCAAACTAGCCCAGGCTGTTTTGGCCTAGTTACAAAATCTACTATGTTGATCTAATTCATTTACTATATCGTATGGGCCAATCCTGCAAGCCCTCCAATAATTGTTTTAAAATTTGTTCTTTTCATCATGTAATCCAGTGCAGGTTTTATGTTACTAACAAAATTAAACATTTTACAACAAAGCAGTATGTATGCGGGATATAAAGTATGGAGTTGCAAATACTTTTTTGTTTGAAAAGCTAGGAACTATTGGTAAGTGCATGCAAGCATTAAATATACTTTGTGGATCACACCACTGTTATTTAGAAGGTTTTATTCTTTGTCACCTGTTTAGCATTAGAGTATATATACACACATCACACATTAGCCTATTAAAATGGCACTCCTGTCTAGACCTGCACATTGCTAATGTCAGTACCCGGCAATTACAATGCTACTTTCATTTTAAAAGCTCAGTGTGAAATCTCCAGAATTCTCAAATGATTCATTTTAGATGCGGCCAATTTCTCTCAAACTTATGGTATGCTATTTCCAAGCCACTTTTCACACAGTGAAAAAAATCAATTTTCTTATATTATTTTAAAAAGGAGCACCACTTTTTAAAAGCAGAAAAAGAATAAAATATGTCATATTTGTAAAAGCAGTTTTAAAACACATTTTTCAGAATTTTGAGTTCCAGCAGGTCCTGACAATCAAGCCTATGGGGTAGACTATCTGGTTGATCTTTTCCTTGTCATGTCAATCTGGGATAAGTGTTATCCTCAAGCAGAGAAACTGCCACATAATCCCATGAGAATATGCTTCCTACTGTCTAATTCTGAACAACATCATAACTGACAGCTATATTGCTGAATTTATCACATTATTCTCTGTACTTTAAAATTTTGACCTTCAAATAAAAATGTTGGCAGTATGTTTTTTGTACAGTACTGTAGCTAACATCAGAGAAAAGTAAGAGTAACTCAGGTTTCACACTTTTATTGTTTATGCCCATTTGTTTGCCTATACAATACATATTCACAGCATCAATTTGAAATTACAACAAAGGAATCATTTAGGATGAAGTAAAATGTATCTAGGAGCACAATGGAAAGTTTCTATACAATGAAGGGTAAATGGCTGAAGAATTAAATACATTTTTCACTCAGGTGTACACCAGGGAAGAATTCAACAACATGCCACATGAAGTAGATGGGCAAAGTTATGTATTTTATTAAATATCTGATTTAACGGTTTTTACAAATATTTATTACTATTTATTTAACATAAGCATAGAATAGACAGAAACATTTTGGGTGCTAGAAGCACTCAAGACTAGTACATCCTCAGGGCCAAATGTTATTTTACCAATTGTACTCAATGAAATGAAAGACATTATTCAGAAGACACTGACACCACTCTTCCAACAGTTGATAATGAGTAGTAGTACCCACAGTTTGGTTAATGGTTAGATAATGAATTCTGACCTTGGACCTGTGGTCTTAGAAAGGAACAGACTCACCAGCAAGAACTGGAAAGCTTGTCAAGAATGATAGGAGCATACTGTAAATGGAGTAAAGTACTGGAAAGCCATATAAAGAAACTTGCTTCTGTTAGGGATTCGGTAAGAGAAACCAAAACCAGTTAATTAACCCCTTATGCAGGAGCTGATAAAGCCTAGCCGTGATCCAAGGAGAACAGTAGTCAAGGAAACGAGCCAGAGATCCAAACAGGGAAAGAGTTACTGAAGCCAGACCGATATCCGAAACCGAAGAAAATAGAGCAATCCGAGAGTCCAGGGGAAGCCAGAGATCCAAAACAGGGAGTGAGTACCGAAGCCAAGCCATGATCCGAAAAACCGTAGTCAAAGGGGGAAAATCTGTAATCCGAAAACCAAGAAAGACACAAAGAGGAAGAAGGTGAAGCGCAACTAGGAAGCTCGAAAGGAAAACCAATACTGAGCGAGGAGGTAGGAAAAGACTGGTGTTTAAGTACAAGATGAAACGGGGGTGTGGTGGTGAAAAAGTAAACTGATAGGTAGACTAATGAAGTGAGGCTACGCCTTCTTCTGCCTCTTCCGTTGCCGGGAGGCAGGGATTGTAACATTACCCCTCCCTCTACGGGTGGTTCCTGACGCCCTCGCGGGACAATCAGGGAAGTTGAGGTGGAAGTCCCGGATAAGGTTGGGATCCAGAATATCCTTCTCCGGAACCCAAGAACGCTCCTCTGGACTGTAGCCTTCCCAATCAACTAGATACTGCAGGGATCCACGAGACCATCGGGAATATAGGATCTTATTGACAGTGTAGGCAGGGAGTCCATCAATTACTCGAGGCGGTGGGGTTTTTTGTTGTGGTTTGGACAGAGTGGATCTGTGAAAGGGCTTAAGGAGGGAAACAGGAAAAGTAGGGTGGAGCCGAAGGGTAGGAGGCAAGGCCAGCCGATAAGTTACTGGGGTAATCTGAGTGAGGACATCAAAAGGACCAATGTACCTGGGAGCAAGCTTGCCAGAAGGTTGCTTTAAAGGAAGGTTGCGGGTAGACAACCAAACAAATTGTCTGTGTCGAAATCTGGATGGGATTGAACAGCGCCGATCCGTCACGTTCTTCTGCTGAGCTGTGGCGTAAAGAAGGGTGGCTTTGGCCTTTCTCAAGAAGTTCTGCAGGTTCGCAATATATTCCTGAACAGATGGAACCTCTGTGTTGGGATGGGAGTCTGGGAGAAGAGGAGGTTGATAACCTAAGGCACACTTGAAGGGAGACATGCCAGTAGATGCAGTATACAATGAATTGTTTGCATATTCTGCCCATGGAAGCAATGACACCCAATTATCATGGGTAGAGGAGATATAAGTCCGTAAGTAGGTTAGCAGTTCTTGATTCATGCGTTCCATCTGACCGTTGGCCTGAGGGTGATAAGCTGATAAGCTGGTAAGTGAAACTGAAGCACCCAGCGACTTACAGAAGGCCTTCCAAAATTGGGAGACAAACTGAGGGCCCCTATCTGAAACAATATCTTTAGGGATGCCATGGAGACGGAAGATATGCAGTATGAACAATTCTGCTAGTTCCAGAGCCGTAGGTAAAGAAGGCAGGGGAATAAAATGGGCAGATTTGGAGAAGCGATCTACTACTACCATAATTGATTGATAGATAGATACTTTATTGATCCAGTGAGGGTAATTGCAGTGCAACAGCAGCTTAACACAGACAACACAGCCACAGTGTAACAAATTATATAATAATAGTACAATACATACAATACAATACAAGAGTTACTCACAGTCCGGACACACAAAGAACAGACTAGAACAGAACAGTACACAGAAAAATCGTATCACACACATGAATATAAATATAGATGTAAATATAGATAAAGATATAAATATAGATGTAAATGTATTGCACAGGTCCCTGGCATATATTGCACAAAAAACGGTTGTAAACGGGAAAAGAAAAAGAAAGAGAACAGATGTAGCAGTAGATGTGTAGATGCGTTCAGTCCGGAAACAGGTCACTGTCAATGTTGCCTCTGCCCAGACGCAAGGTGGATGCGTTGTACAGTCTTATGGCAAAAGGCAAGAATGACCTCCTGTAGCGCTCTCTGTCGCACCGTGGATTAATCAGTCTATTGCTGAACGTGCTCTTCATTTCTGCAAGCCTGTCATAGAGGGGGTGGGAAATGTTGTCCATGATGGCCTCTAGTTTGGACACCATTCTCCTCTCAGCCACTACCTCCAAGGGGTCCAGGTCAGACCCAATGACAGAGCTTGCTCTCCTGATGAGCTTGTTCAGCCTTTTAGAATCCACTGCTCTAATCCCAGAGCCCCAGCACACCACTGCGTAGAAAATGGCACTCGCTACCACCAACTGATAGAACATATGTAGCATCTTACTACACACATTGAAGGACCTGAGCCTCCTCAAGAAGTAAAGTCGGCTCTGTCCCTTCTTATAGATGGCCTCGATGTTCTTAGACCATTCCAGTCTATCGTCGATGTGCACTCCCAGGTACTTGTACGAGTCCACCATCTCCACGCCACTCCCATGGATGTAGACAGGAGTAGGTTTGACCTTTTTCCTCCTGAAATCTACCACCAGGTCCTTTGTCTTTGTTACATTCAGTTCCAAGTGGTTCACCCCACACCACTCCTCAAAGCTGCTGACCAGTCCTCTGTACTCCTCCTCCTGCTCACCCTTGATACATCCCACAATTGCAGAGTCATCTGAGAACTTCTGCAGTCCGAAGTATAGAGGGTGAAGAGGAATGGAGAAAGAACTGTCCCTTGAGGTGCCCCTGTGTTACTCACTATCTGTTCAGACACACAGTTCTGAAGTCTCACAGACTGTGGTCTGCCTGTCAGGTAGTCAGTGATCCACGAGGTCATGGAGGCATCGACTTGCATCTCCTCCAGCTTCCTCCTTAGAAGTAAGGGCTGGATGGTATTGAAGACACTGGAGAAGTTGAAAAACATGATCCTTACAGTGTTGCCAGCCCTGTCCAGGTGTGAGTAGGCCCTTTGCAGCATGTAGATGATCGCATCCTCCACACCAACACTGGGCTGGTAGGCAAACTGTAGGGTGTCCAGTGATGACCTGACCAGAGGTCTCAGGTGGGATAAGACCAGCCTCTCCAGTGTCTTCATGACGTGAGAAGTCAGTGCAACTGGTCTGTAGTCGTTGAGGACAGAGGGGCGCCCTTTCTTTGGTACCGGGACCAGGCATGATGTCTTCCAGAGCACCGGGACTCTCTCCAAGTGCAGGCTCAGGTTGAACAGTCGCTGGAGCACTCCGCTCAGCTGATCAGCACAGGCCCTCAGAACTCTGGGACAGATGTTATCTGGTCCTGTGGCCTTACCCTGGTGCAGCCTCTTCAGCTCCTTCTTCACCTGGTCAGCCGTGATGGTCAGCCTGGCCTGGGGGATGGTGCTCATAGTGCTTTCAGTGCTGCAGGTGTTAATGGCGGAGGTGTTGGAGAGTGGCAGCTGTGGGCGATGTGTGGGTGAGTAGCTGTCGGGGGTTGTAGCTGTAGGCGGCCATGTTTGTTAATTGTCGTGTATCCTTGGCTTGGCGGAAGGTCAGTAATAAAATCAACGGAGAGGTGGGTCCAAGGACTGTCGGGGATGGGTAAGGGTTGAAGAAGGCCTGCCGCCCTCATCCGAGAAGACTTCATTTGGGAACAGATAGAGCAGGCCTGGACCTACTCCTTGACATCTTTGGCCATAGCTGGCCACCAGAAGTCTCTGGAGATGAAATCCAAGGTACGTCAGAATCCAGGGTGTCCAGCGAAATCGGAGTCATGTCCCCATTGTAAAACTGAAGATCTGATTGGATTTGAGACGAATAATTTGTCCTGAGGGCACTGGGGAGGTACCGTCTGTCCAAGGCGCATCTAACTATAGCCTCAATATCCCATCTTCCAGCTGCCAGGAACTTACCAGATGGGATGATGGGTTCAGGAAGCAATTCGGCCTCAGGAGGGTCATGGATTTGTGAGAGAGCGTCTGCTTTGATGTTCTTAGAGCCTGGAGTGTAGGTGATGAGGAAATTAAATCTGGTAAAAAAAGGGCCCATCTGGCCTGGCGAGGACAAAGACCTTTGGCCAATTGCAAATACTCCAGGTTTTTGTGATCAGTGTAAATCAAAAATGGATGATGAGCACCCTCTAGCCAGTGACTCCATTCCTCCAATGCCAATTTAATAGCCAAGAGCTCACGGTTACCAATGTCATAGTTCATCTGTGCAGGGGATAACTTCTTAGAGAAGAAGGCACAGGGGTGAAGAATCTGTTTTTCTCCATGACGCTGAGAGAGAACAGCACCCACACCATGGCCAGAAGCATCCACTTCGACAACAAAGAAGGATCAGGGTGTTTGAGGATGGGGGCCATTGTGAATAGGTGTTTCAGGCGCTGAAATGCCTCTTCTGCTTGAGGGGTCCATTTACCTTGTCTTGGTCCTTTTCGAGTTAAGGAGGTTATTGGAGCGACCACCGAGCTGAAGTTTCGAATAAACCTCCTGTAGAAGTTAGCAAAGCCGAGAAACCGTTGTATGTGTTTGAGATTCTTGGGTGTGGGCCAATCAGTAATTGCGGAGACTTTATTCGAATCCATTTCCAACCCCTCTGGAGAGATGATGTAACCTAAAAAATGAATTTTTGAAGCATTGAAGGTGCACTTCTCCAGTTTGACATAAAGTTTATTCTTAATGAGCTGGGGGAGTACTTCTCTGACATGGAGAACATGATCCTGGAAGGAATTAGAAAAATTAGAAAAAATTAGAATGTCATCCAGGTACAGACGCAGCCATTCAAAGTGCGCGGTACAGACATGTACTGAAGGTAATTGGCTACGGCGTCGCGCATCGTGACGCAAAATACCGTGGTACGTGATTGGTTGACCGACAGGGGCACTCGTGGTCCGTTGGTCTGTCGTAGAAAGATTTACAGTAAATGTCTTTACTGAGCCCGTTTTAATATTGAATATTCATATGGAATTTTACCACTGAAGGGAAATATTAGTACCTGAGCATTAAAAGAATAGGAGCATACTGTAACGCGTGTGAAGGCCATAAACGATATTAATTTTGGAACTTAAACATACAGTATATGGCTGGTCTCGGTACTTTAAAGTAAACATACACACCAGTATTCCATTTCTCCCTAAACATTTTAAGCATCGAAGTCTTTAACTAACGTGATACCGGAGTCAACAAGCATACTTTTAGAATTTGATTAAAAGGGAATATAATATGGAATCACGTATCTAAAGAAATTAATAACGATATAATTATATTCATGTACCGCAACACAAAAATAGTACATGCTGTATATTGTCTGTTGATAATGTTTCTGTAGTGCTTTTTCAGCACTCTGCATGTGACCTTGCCGGTGGCGCTGTGGGTTAGGTTCCTGACTCCCACGTCACACGGTCTGTGATCGAATCCCACTGGAGCCATGACTTTTTTTTTTTAACAAACATTTCTTTGAAAAAATGAAACGTTTCCCTTGGTCAGAGATTAAATAAAACCTCACTCGCACCAAACAAATTTATATTTCTAAATAACACAACATGATCGAATTAAAGTCATTTTAATAACAATGAATAGTCACCTATACGTTACAATATAAACATTTATATTGATTTAAATCGCGTTTTGATTTAAATCGCAAACGCGGGTTTAAATATATGTGTTTTTTGATTCACAATCAGACAAATGCAGCATAAAATGATATCTTTGTCTTCTAAGTATCTTAATAAACTTTCAGCATAGCTTTCTCTCCATTTAAATTTATTTTTCTTCGGATCTTGGGATCAAACGTGGAAAGATTAGATTGTAATCGTTTTTATTTTTTAAATACATTTTAGAAAAGTGTAATCTATACTAAAAAGCTGTACACCACCTGCTATAAAGATACATATTGTAATACTTTCGGGTTCGGATAGGACAGACACAAGAACTCAGACTTGCGGAGTTAAAGCAAGTTAAAGCCTTGATTTTATATATCACCTTTAAAAGTGGCATCTCAAAGCAAAGTAAATACCCAACACTGAATGTACCCATCTGTCATGCTAATAAAGCACCTTGAATTGAATTGAGAGAGAGAGGGGGGAGGGCGAACAAGCGAGCGAGAGAGCACAGCCAGGACAGACAGGCTAATAAGATACACTCCACAGACATTCACAACAGCGACATATCATAAAACGTTTGCACATATAGTTAAATTATTATTTGTTTTTCAGGAAGTTAAAAAAACACTTGAATTATTTATCCAGTCTCTCTAAATAAAATTAATTTTCAAGCAATGCAACTAACGTCGGGCAACGTGTTTTTTTTAATCCAACATTGACAGTCACATCTTAAATCTTGTCAGTCAGCTCTTTTTTCTCTATTTCAATTGTGGCGATTCAAACAACCTGGGATAACAAGTGGTCTCAAAGTCACCGAGCTCACAGAGCTTCAACAACAGATGACAATTCCCTTTGTCCTTCCTTAGTCTTCCTGAAATTGTCAAATTATGAGTGAATAAAAGCATTTTATTAAAAACGTAATAAAAATTATTTTTTTTAATCCCGTATCTAAGGAAATAGCAGTATAACCTTGTTCATGCACAAACAGTGGCATGTTACATTATTAATTTGGGTGACTCCTCTTGCCAGAAAGCTCTAAATTGCATTTTCAGTGCAGTTTTTGACTTTTTTTAAATTGCAACCCATAAATAAAGCTGATACTGTTTAGACTTTTAATTATTTTATACTGTATTACAGCAGCACAATGCAACGTAAATTGCAAAAATGCACTTGGAATCTGTCCAAGCCCTACTTTGTCAGGCATTTTCTTTTACTGTAACGGACATAAAAACTCTCTTGCTTTTAACAGAGCATTTCATAATTTCTAACAACGAAAATTATTTAAACTGCGACACTTATCATTCAACCAGAGCTCGAAATATCACAAGGATCCTCAAGAGCACAGCAAAGACTGTATTAAAAGTATACTAGTGACAAACTAGTATACTTTAGATCTTTTTTTCTGAACCGGGGAAAATCTGATCATGTTTCTCTAAAACAATAATAAAAAACATTATTTTACATATCACCTTTATGTGATATCACCTTAAGGACTGCACATACAAGGGTTAATTGCACAATGGACCACGCAAAGAAATTTTAAATAGTCTTCTTTAGGTGTGAGGGCAGGAGTGGATCGCAGAAGGCATAATCAGCACATTAGGAAAACAAAGAACAGGACAGGTGAGACGTGTATCCAGAGAGCGAGTGATCAGAAAAAGGAACAGCTGTTACGCCCAGGTTTTACGCTCTCTCTCTGCTGAATGAATAAAAGCATTTTATTAAAAACGTGTTTGCGTTTGTCTGGGTATTTACTTTGTAATCTGTGGTTTACATCTACTGTATTGCTTTGAGATGCCACTTTTAAAGGTGATATGTAAAATAAAGTTTTTTATTATTGTTATAGAGAAACATGATCAGATTTTCCCTGGTTCAGAAAAAAGATTATTAAAATCTGTAATCTTTCCACTTGTATGTCATCAGAAAATACAAGAAGTTTCTGCTTTGTGTAAGGATGGTATCAAAAAGTAATCTAAGTGGTGAGAAAGCTATGCTCCTCAAAGCGCTTTACAGGATAAAAACAATAACAACAATAGTGTTAGGCTGGGCAAACGATTTTTTTATAGAAATACAAAATGAGATATAATGATGTGTTCCGGCTTAGACATTAAGGAGTACAACCCCCCTCTCTGTGGGAGTGCTGGCTGTGACGAATTAAACCGGTTTCACAGGTATTTTCAAAGTAGAAGGGGGCAAGATTTCCAGCGAAAGACACCTCCCCCCCTCCAAAAGTACAGTACTTACTAGTTAAGAAAGCTAGGCTCCTCAATGAAATCGCTTTAACATGCAAATGCTTTGGTGTAACAGTCCGGGCGTGGCAAGCTTCTAATGTCAACTCGACTACGGCGAAAGGAACCCTTCTTTCATTGGAAGACAATGAACATATTCTAGCCCTAAACGAATTAATAGCAAACATGGTTTACATAAAAGACATTTTTCCAAGAAAGTTTAGCCTTTGTCACTAATGAAACCACTAAATAAAGAAATAAATATAGAAATCTTAAGATTTTTAAAATACATGACTTTGCTAAAATTTATTTAAAAATAAAAACAATTACAAACGCCAGCAGAGAGAGAGAACAGGGGAGGGATGTTGGTTTTGCATAAGGGGCGGGGCTATGGAAATGAGGTCTGTTTGGGAATGTGGAGTTACATGTTCTGGCTGTTTGTGAATTACTGTTGTTGAGTATAGAGTGTTGAGGTATTGATTTTGTGTAATGCTTTATGTTGAAAATTGAGCTGGATTTTGTTTATGATAAAGAGGATAAACTGTGATGGGAGGAGGGTTTGGTTTTGCATAAAGGGCGGGATTATGATAATTGGAGGAATTTGAGAGAGTTTTTGGTTTGTATTACGAATAATTCATACAAGATATTGAGATTTGTTGTTGTTTTGTTGAGATTTAACTCCGCAAGTCTGAGTTCTTGTGTCCGTCCTATCCGAGCCCGAAAGTATTACAAAATATATCTTTATAGCAGGTGGTGTACAGCTTTTTAGTATAGATTACACTTTTCTAAAATGTATTTAAAAAATAAAAACGATTACAATCTAATCTTTCCACGTTTGATCCCAAGATCCGAAGAAAAATAAATCTAAACGGAGAGAAAGCTATGCTGAAAGTTTATTAAGATACTTAGAAGACAAAGATATCATTTTATGCTGCATTTGTCTCATTGTGAATCAAAAAACACATATATTTAAACCCGCGTTTGCGATTCAAATCAAAACGTGATTTAAATCAATATAAATGTTTATATTGTAACGCATAAGTGACTATTCATTGTTATTAAAATGACTTAAATTCTATCATGTTGTGATATTTAAAAATATAAAAGTCAATTAATTGCCCATAATATTGCTATTCTATTTTTTCAAAGATATGTCGCAGAACACGAATATAATCATATTGTTATTAATTTCTTTAGAAACGCGATTCCATATTGTATTAGCAGAAAAGATTAAAACTACCACTTTTTTACACGCTATTTCACATGTTAGTTAAAGACTTCGATGCTTAAAATGTTTAGGGAGAAATGGAATACCGGTGTGTATTTTTTCTTTAAAGTACCGATTCCTGGAATCTGACTGGCTGACACCCTTCTGAAGTGGTTCCATAAAATCTGGTATACGGAAAAGAAAGCGTTGATAAAGAAGCCTGGATTCTCATGTATCTGGTACAAGTATCTTTTAATACAGTCTTTGCTGTGCTCTTCTGGAAAAAAGAAGAAAGAAAACACATTCCATAAGAATTGACTGAGCTCTGCTCTGTACCACGCAATGATCCCCCCAGAGTCTCTGCCCCGGGTTATTTGGGTTTTTAGACAGAGGGTAAAAAACTCTCTCTCTCGCTTGACCTCCCCCTCCCTGTGTACTGTCTGTTTTTTTGTTAACAAGGCTCGCCAGCTAATGTGAATCGAAACCTGTCTTTCTAGCTTTTAAAGTCGTGCGATGTGTAAGCCACAATTCAAATAGAGAAAAAGGAGCTGACTGACAAGATTTAAGATGTGGCTGTCAATGTTGGATTAAAAAAAACACATTGCCCGACGTTTGTTGCATTGCTTGAAAAATAACTTTATTTCGAGAGACTGGATAAGTAATTCAAGTGTTTTTTTAACTTCCTGAAAAACAACTAATAATTTAACTATATGTGCAAACGTTTTATGATATGTCGCTGTTGTGAATGTCTGTGGACATGTGCTGGCTGGACAGGAGGCTCTACTGTACACAGAGAGGGGCAGGAGGAGGGGACAAGCCGATACATACTATTAGAGTTTGATTAATAGGGAATATAATACAAAAATATAGTACTAAAAATAAGATACACTCTACAGACATTCACAACGGCAACTGTCAGAAGATAGGACACAGAGGCTCAGGCACCCGCTGAATGGAAAAGGCGCACTTTATTGTTCTGTATGGCTAATACTAAAGCCAATACTAATATTCAATACTTTAATATTCTTTTCTGTATGTTTAACAATAGTGGGTACTGGCCTAATTCGTCCCTGCTCCCGTTGTTAGGTGTTAATGTGTTGCTAAGTGTGAATTTGTACCTGTTTACCTGAGGTCTGGCTTTTTTTCTGGAAAACCATAACTCTGGTCTTGTCCAGATTGACTGTCGGCGCCCAGGTCTGACAGTGCTGCTCCAGCAGTGCCAGGTTCTGGCGCAGCCTCTGTTCTGTGGGCGACAGCGGGACCAGGTCATCTGCAAAGAGCAGGAACTCGATTTCCATAATTAATGCAGATCAGTAAATCAAGGGACAAAACAACTATTGCGCCCGGCTCCTCAATGGGCTTTGACGTGCTAATGCGTTGGTTTAACAGTCCGGGTGTGGCAAGCCTCTAATGTTTAACCTTTAACTGTTTTTCCATCTACTGTATTGCTTTGAGATGCCACTTTTAAAGGTGATATGTAAAATAAAGTTTTTTATTATTGTTATAGAGAAACATGATCAGATTTTCCCTGGTTCAGAAAAAAAAGATCTAAAGTGCTACACATAACTTTCTTAATTCGATGTATTTAAAGCAGTGAACTACTGTAGGTGTAACATAACATTCAGAAATACAATCGAGAATAGTTTTGTGGTGTTTGTTTAGATGAAACGTTCCTAAAACGTATAACGTAACAAAATTAAAGACAATTAAAATCTGTAATCTTTCCACTTGTACTGTATGTAATCGGAAAGTTTCTGCTTTGTGTAAGGATGGTATCAAAAAGTAATCTTAAGTGGTGAGAAAGCTGTGCTCAATGTATTTAAGGGACTTAAAAGTAAAAGGAGATGCTTCATATTGCTTGACTAATTTTAAAAACTAAGTTATAAATGCAGTTATAAATCCCTCGGTGCAGCGCCGGGTGTAAATATCAAAATATACATTCGTCCCGGGCAGAGGCCGAAGAGCACCCGGCTGGGGTGCACGGGGAAGAGCAGGACAGGAGTGAAAGGCGGGGTTTAGGAAGGCTTACAGTCTGGGCAGGTATAGATTACACTTTTCTAAAACGTATTTGAAAAATAAAAATGATTACAATCTAATCCTTCCACGTTTGATCCCAAAATCCCAAGAAATATAAATCTAAACGGGTAGAAAGCTATGCTGAAAGTTTATTAAGATACTTAGAAGACAAAGATACTGTATCAATTTATGTTGCATTAGCCTGATTATGATTAAAAAAACACATATAATTAAACACGCGTTTGCGATTTAAATCAAAACACGATTTAAATCAATATAAATGTTTATATTGTAACGCATAGTGTCCAGCCTCCATTTCTCTATAAAAATGTACTCTATTACACACACACACACAATAGAAGCAGGAAGCAGAAGCAGGGACCGTTGTCAGAAGGGAAGAAGGTGACTATTCATTGCTATAAAAAATGACTTAGAATCGATCATGTTGTGATATTTTGAAATATAAAAGTCAATTGATTATCCATAATATTGCTATTCTATTTTTTCGAAGAAATGTTTGTTAAAAGAAAAGTCCAGCACCAGCTGGATTTGAACACACAACCTGTGAGTTGATAATCGGGCACATAGACCAGTGGGCTACAAGGGAAGTCGCATGAAGAGAGAGGCGAAACAGCCCTACACAGCCCTGTCGCAGTACACGAATATAATCATATCGTTATTAAATTCTTTAGATACACAATTCCATATTATATTAGCAGAAAAGCTTAAAACTACCACTTTTTCACACGCTATTTCACATGCTAGTTAAATACTTCGATGCTTAAAATCGTTAGGGAGAAATGGAATACCGGTGTGTATTTTTCCTTTAAAGTACCGATTCCTGGAATCTGACTGGATGACACCCTTCTGAAGTGGTTCCATAAAATCTGGTATACGGAAAAGAAAGCGTTGATAAAAAAGCCTGGATTCTCATGTATCTCATACAAGTATCTTTTAATACAGTCTTTGCTGTGCTCTTGAGGATCCTTGTGATATTTTGAGCTCTGGTTGAATGATAAGTGTCGCAGTTTAAATAATTTTCGTAGTTAGAAATAATGAAATGCTCTGTTAAAAGCAAGGGAGTTTTTATGTCCGTTGCAGTAAAAGAAAATGCCTGACAGAGTGGGGCTTGGACAGATTCTAAGTGCTTGTACAAATGTGCTAAAGAAATTATACTTTGAGTTTACAGCTTGTCCAAAGTCATTCATTATTAATACTATTATCTTTGGCAAAGGCTTTGATGCAAAAGTATTTCTGATAAAGGTAGGTTGTGTACTTTTGTCCAACTGAGCAATCTTGCTTTCATAAAATATACCAACTTTTTAATGACTGATGATTAACATGCTGTGATACACAGTTTAAATTTAAAAGCTCAAATGCTGTACATGAGAGGTTAAGCTTTATTGGCTCCTCCTGGCGGTTTTACAAGGTGATGCCGGATACTTTCCGGCATGACGTCAAATGACGCGATTAACCCAGTGAAACTGCGTGATACTGCGACACGCCCACTGGGGTATACAGCGAAATACCCCACCCATTTTGAATGGCTGCATCTGTATACCAAGACAAACCTATGTAGCAGATCACGAAAAATGTCATTAATAAAAGTCTGAAACACTGCTGGGGCATTTACCAAACCAAAAGGCATGACCAAATATTCATAATGTCCATGAGTAGTCATGAATGCCGTCTTCCATTCATCCCCTTCCTGAATACGGGTTAAATTATAGGCCCCTCGTAAATCCAGTTTGGTGAAGATCTTGGCCCCATGCACAGACTCAAGCGCTGCTGGAATTAGAGGCAAAGGGTACCAGTTCTTGATAGTGATCTCGTTAAGGCTGCAATAATCAATGCAGGGACGGAGCCCACCATTCTTTTTTTCTACAAAGAAAACCTGGCACACGCAGGTGAAGTGGATGGACTTATAAGTCCAGCCTTCAGAGAATCTTGTATGTATACTTTCAGGGCCTCAGATTCAGAATTGGAGAGTGGAAATATACTACCTTTAGGAGGGATAGTACCTGGCAAAAGGTCAATGGCACAATCATAAGGTCGATGGGGTGGGAGGGCCAAGGCCTCTTGCTCATTAAAGGCTTCCTGTAGATCAGAATATTGAGGGGGGATGGTAAGAACATCAGAAGGGGGCGTCTCCGTGAGTGCAATTCTTACGGGTAGATGACAGCAATTCCTAATTCATCGGGGTCCCCAAGTTAAAATTTCTCTACGGGACCATGAAATGTTAGGTTCATGCTGTTGTAGCCAAGGAAAGCCGAGTACAAGGGGATGTGATGGGGTCTCAAGGAGATAAAACCAGATGTCCTCCACATGGGTGGCGCCAATTTGCAAGCTTATTATTTCAGTTTGCCACCTAATAAGTCCTGGAGATACTGGGGAACCATCAATAGATTGAACACGAAGAGATGGAGTCACCAGGGTCAGGGGTAAGTTACATGTCTGAGCGATGGAGGCGTCTAAAAAAACGTTTCTGGATGGAGCCTGAAAACCAGCGCACACTGTGCTAAGAAGCCCCGACATTTCGTAGGGTTGCCGTCAAACCTGTCAGGTGAAGTAAGTGGAAGAGGTTGAGGAGCGGGTGTAGGAGCTGGCGGGGGCGGAGCCGAAGCGGCAGCTCCAGCGTTACTTTCTCGATTGCCGGATTGCCGAAATCTGTTGGATGGAACCCTGTAACTGGAGTAAAGCTTGCCAGTGCTGATCCAAAACCGAGCAAATCTGCTCTTGCTCCGCTGGGTCCATGTTAAAATGGCTCAGTATTCTGTTAGGGATTCGGTAAGAGAAACCGAAACCAGTTAATGAACCCTCTTGCAGGAGCTGATAAAGCCTAGCCATGATCCAAAGAGAACAGTAGTCGAGGAAACGAGCCAAGAGTCCAGGGGAAGCCAGAGATCCAAACAGGGAAAGAGTTACCGAAGCCAGACCGATATCCGAAACCGAAGACGTTAGAGCAATCCGAGAGTTCAGGGGAAGCCAGAGATCCAAAACAGGGAGTGAGTACCGAAGCCAAGCCGTGATCCGAAAAACCGTAGTCAAAGGGGGAAAATTCGTAATCCGAAAACCAAGAAAGACACAAAGAGGAAGAAGGTGAAGCGCAACTAGGAAGCTCGAAAGGAAAACCAATACTGAGCGAGGAGGTAGGAAAAGACTGGTGTTTAAGTAAAAGATGAGACGGGGGTGTGGTGGTGAAAAAGTAAACTGATAGGTAGACTAATGAAGTGAGGATACGCCTTCTTCTGCCTATTCTGTTGCCGGGAGGCAGAGATCGTAACAGCTTCATTGAAATTTTACCTTTCAATGATCAAATGCTCTAGGCCAAAGATACAGTATAGTTGCTTAAGAATATGAAAGTGAATGTGTAAGTCAGTGGTAACCGTTGAAAACCCAAGTTTTCAAATCAGAGACTTAGATCTGTTCCTGAATGTACATGGTACCCAATGTGTATTATGGTATCATGCACCTTTCTGATATCAAATGCTTTGGTCTTGTCTCCTCTCTTTGTGCTTTGTAAATGTTATCTTTATACTTTTGAGCCATCTGGGAGACACACAAAACATTTTCTGAATATTTTAATCTTGGAATAAAGAGCAGCAAATGCTGAGAATGTGGTAATTCAAGAAGTCTTGTTCCATGGTTAGTTAACTTTCTCAAAGAAACAGCAGCATCACCTGTATTTGATTTGTTGGTACAATTGGGAATTACAATCAATAAATCAATCAAGCATTCTTTCAACTGAGAGAGCAAGCATCAAAAAGAAGTTTCTTAAATAATAATAGAGACAGTATGATGCTCAGACAAACTGGATTGCAAACAAAGAGGCTAAAATGATGGGAAAAATATGTATTCAGATCCTAAAAGGAAATCTTAGATGTTCTTAAAACACATTTCTGAACAAGAAAAAGAAAGAAGTTCCAAATTAACCCCTGATACTAATACACAGAACAGATATGAGGGTAATGGAAAACCCTCTCACAAACATAAAGGAAAAGCCCTGGACATTGTTGTTTGAGTGTGTTTTTTCCTTCAAAAGACACAAAAGAAGAGAAGAGACAGAAGCTAGATTCCAAATGGATAGAAACACACTTAGCAAAACTAACAGGGAGCTCAGTTACTTAAATGTGTGAAGAAATGGAAGAGGAAAAAGAAAAACCATATACTGTATGTTCTCAGACTGTAAGCAGAGAAAAAAAAAGTCACACTCTATTTACTGGGTTGTACAATACCAGTTAATAAATTCAGTAACATTAGTGATGTAAAAACGATGTAGCATAAGGTAAGGATGTGAATGCAATTATGACCTAAGCCCTACCATTCACATAGTAAAGCAATGGAGTTTTTTTAAGTTTTAGAGTTTTTTTGTAAATGGACTGGTTAAAGATTGTCACAGCATAATTTACTTGTTAATACAGTTGGAACATAAAATGTGCAGATTTAAACAGAATACCGTTAAATAATTCAAGAGTTTAGTCTATAGTAAGTCTATTCTTACTATTAATAAATTAATAAATAGAATTATACTATTTTACTGGGGTCTAACATTTGCATACAAATGATGTTTACATTTTCTTATTAGGCTTCTACGTTTGGTCAGTAAATTGATCAACTGGCTTTTTACAACCCATTAAAGAGAGTACCCTGTACTGGATATGGGTGGATAACAGTTCATTTAAGGCACGTCAATTTCTTAATGTAGCAGTTGGGAAACACTGTATTGTGTAATAGTACAAAAAATGTACTCAATTCTAATCATTTAGAAAATAATAAAATATAGAATATTAATATTGATATTTAAAATATATTAAGTATTTTAAAATATCCTGTTTGTATTTGCTCAGTATTTCTTTAACAGTTTACCAGGAACCTCGACAATTTCTGTAAATGATTCCAAAGGAACTTTATTTTTATTTTTTTACTATGTGTTATAGGGTGGTAGTAAGAAGCAAATAGCTATCATGATCTAATTGAAAAGGAAAGCAGATTAAAAGAATGTCATCTACAACACAAGGTCCCTTTTGTGTGCGTCTCATTATTCTTCATTATGCTCTCATCTCTGTATGCAGTACCCAATCTATCAAAGCACTGTCCTTTGCTCATATCCAGACGGGTTTTTTATGGTCATCTTCTGCTTTCCATTTAAGCTAGTTTCTAAATGTATGTGCATTTTAATGGTGTTCCTTCCAAATCCATTAATTCTGTTTCACAATTGCCAAGGGAGCAGTGTAGAAAAATTGATTTCTTATTAAAGAGATGCCATTGGGGTTCTGATTGTCAGATATGACTGAAATTAAGTTCATTTTTTCATAACATCAGTGTTTTAATGTTATGTGAGACAACACAGACAGAAGACCAGCACAAGTTCTTTAATGCTTTGAGATAAAATCAATAGTGCAGCCAGCTGTAGGAAGAGCTAACATTTTTCAACTCATCTTACAATCAACATTCCCTGACCTCAGTGCTGTCATAATGGATGAAAGGCAATCCTCTGTTTAACCCCAAAGAATACATCTTCATTATTGACGATGCTGTCTTTTTCTTCTTTAAAATTGGGGATCATCAGTTATTTTTCTTTATATTTTTCCGAATTTGTACTGCCACCTCTTAATGATGCCCTTTACTGCATCCACTATTTTTCACACTACACATCCCACTTCATGTACAGCAGAGTTAGCATCAACTGGATATGTGGGCTGGCTCTTAATGACATCACTGCATACTTATAGATGCTGTGCAACAAAGAATTTGATGTTGCACAGGATGCCCAGGACACTCTCAGGCTACCCTAAGGGGCACTTGGTTGTACACTACTTCTTGGGGAATGGACACCACTGTTAGATATGTAATGTCTGGATTATAATCCTTAATCTCAAAATTCAACAAAACACCTTTAATGGTTGAGCCAGTCAAGAACTCGGTTATTGATATTACCATTGTTATACTATAAAAGATAAAAAAAGATAGTTTTAAGAACACTGAGTATATAGAATGATTAAAAACTGCCCTATTCTATAGTGATTGTTCTACCTTTTGAAGCTACAGTATATACATTGGCAGTATTTCTTTAAGAAATTTATGATTACCAAGAGACCTATAAATCCATTATGTCAGTTATTAGCCAAATATTAGCTGTATTGGCTCCAAATATTGGTGTGCGAAATGCATCTTTTCAGTAGAACTGTGGAAATAAAGTGTGATTGTATTCCTCCTCTAATATTCACAGCTGCTGTATGAGAAGAGCTCTACATTTTGATTCCTATATTGGGTTGATTGATTCACTACATAAGTCATGTTGAAATGTCTGAAATTAAATCTGTTAACTATGTATGTTTAGTTAGAGTGAATTTATGTTCATCCCATTATATTACACAGAAAACCAATCAAATTTACAAATAAGCACACATTCATACTTTATATAGTTATTTATATTTTGTTTTTCAATTTTAGAAATTAAAAAAAATATCCAATGGCCCAGAGCAATCTAACTTGAATATGTTGTAGAACTAAAATATTATTTGAATTGACACTATTAAGTTTTCTTTGTTGTGTTAGGGGTTAGGGGTGTAACCTCTAACACAACAAAGATAACTTAAGTGTGTCAAATTTCCCGTTGGCCCTTACCAATCATGGCCTCCTAATTAATCCCCATCCATAAATTGGCTTCATTACTCTGCTCTCCTCCCCACTGATAGCTGATGTGTGGTGAGCGTTCTGGTGCACTATGGCTGCCGTTGCATCATCTAGGTGGATGCTGCACATTGGCGGTGGTGGAGGGGAGTAGCCATTACCTGTAAAGCGCTTTGTGTGGAGTGTCCAGAAAAGCGCTATATAACCCCTCACATTTTTCAGAGTCAAGAGTGGAGAACTTAATGTTTGGTCACTTCCCTTTATATAGGAATTTGGACATCTAAGTGTTCAAGTATATCAAATGTAATAACCCTAAGAGAAAAGAAAGAAATCACAAAAGATGAAAAGAGTGATAAATCTCAATATTGAGGTTCCTGAAATGTCTACCTAATAACAGGCATACCAAACATCAAACAATACATCTTCATATTGGAGTGAGATGCTACAGCAAACTAATACATTTATGGACAACAGTGTTAACACCTTCTAGATTGATATTTGAGATCTGAGCTATGCAAGGCTTGGTCTTAATACTGGAACTAGGGAGTGGTTGCTGCTGTAAGTGCTTTTGGTGGATTAGTAGATAGTACACTTCCCTCTGGACCACAATTTTCTGAAACAAAAAATGATATCCTAGTAAAATGAATGAGGAGTGTAGGAGTGAATGAAAATTCAAGGCCAGGATTACCAGTGTTAATTAGAGTAGAGGTGTTAGCTCAGGTTTTTTAACCAATCATTACTTTCTTTCCCAAAATCTGACCTATCTAGTTTCTCCTTGCTGAAGCAATTTAAATCTATTTTATACCAGATCTGCTGTGTAGTAGGCCTGTTAAAATGTATTAGCCATTTGGCACTCACCTTGATTAACTCAAGTAAGTCAAAACCCATGGTTGGTGTCTAATGAATGAACAACATACTTTAGGAGTGGCAATGAGTGTAGATGCTTGCATGATATGGAAGTGGTACCATTATAATATGATGTGATAAAATAAGACTCTCTTTAAAAAAACCTGTCTGATAGTGGTGTGCTATAATCATCTAATCCATTTAATAGCACCTTAGTGAACTGTTTGGAAGCAAATCAAAGTTATGGGATGGTAGTTTGACTGAAGTGTGGGACCCCTTTATCATACTATTTGGGACTAGTAACTAACTGTGGTGAAGAAATCAGATAAACCTCAGGGGGAAATCTATCAATGCCAAAGTTTACCCTTCGTCATGTCCTTTAACCACTTCTTCTATCGGACAGGGATATAAGCACATTAAGTACAGCTTCCTCTTCTGCACAAAAAAATGTCCTTGGTAAATGAAAATACTTTAGAAACCTCATACACTTTCCCTAGTCATATCAAATGTTCAAACTACATAAATCAGAATAGAAAAGGAGAAAGGTACAGTTTATCTGTGTAGGGTCTGAAAGCAGTACTCTAAGGACTGATCAAACTGCAGGAATACTCACACCTGGGGTCCATTTTCCTGTGGACTGCGGAAATAAACTGGAGCACCCAAAGAAAACCCACAGGAACATGGGGGAAAGAAAATCCACACAGATAGCATTCCAAGTCTGTAACTGATTCAGGGCCCCACCGCTGCGAGGCAGCAATGCCAACTACTGTGCCACCCACAAAATTTATCAATTAGTATAAATCTGCTAAAATTGACATTCTTTTAGAGACATTGATATTATATCATAGGAATATCTAAAACATGTTTCCACAACATCAGAATAAACACAGGAAGGGATAGGTTGCATTATAGAGTAGATGAAAAACTGTGGGATCTTGCTGCAACCTCAAGAAGAGAACTCTCCCTAAATAATTATGTCTAATTCTGCTGTATCAAATGGGGAAACTATAGAAATGTTTTTTCTATAGTTGTTTGTTTTTCAAAACTCCAACTGGCTAACCAATGATATGGATATTTTATGCAGGGAACAGTTCAAAAACCTCAGTTATCTTTCTCAGTAGTCTTTGCTGAGTCTGTATTACTTTTTTTCTTGCTAGAATTATCGTTTTCTTCCTTTTGTTCACTGTAGATGTAGTTAACCCTTTAAGGTTATATTCCATCACATTTCTTATTCAATAAACAAGACTCATACTGCACTCTTTTTAACAGAGCATTAAGAGCATTAAACAATATATATTCTTAATTCAAGTAAAATCCCCTAAATATAAATTTGTAAAATTCAAAGTACAGTAATCTGTGCAAATTCTAAAATAATAAGTGAGGTGAAGTGTTTGTTTAGTTTTTAATTATTGATGCAATAATTCAGAGAAACCCTAATTGATATGGAGAAGAGGAGTGATTTGAATTAGTGAGCCTCATTGGTAGGACTGAGGAGACAATCTGACCATACGGACAGGGCTATCTCAACCCCAGAAATCCTTTTAGCTGGACAGCTTCTACAAAGGCATAGATGAGGTAGAGGGGAGGATGTGAAATGAGTCACTCAAGCAATTAAAAAGAAACATTTATAATTCTATAGGCTAAGTGGGTGAGATTAGGATGTGCTCATCTCCTGAACTTTCAGTTTAAACTCCATTTCGGACAAAAGTTAATTTGGGTGATGTCCCAAGCCTAAGGGAGGGGGTACAAAAGAGAAATGGGTATCCAGAGCTACATATGTGTGCGCATGATCTGGGCATTAACAGGGAATGCATGAAGGGTTGGGAGGGGGCTGTTGTGTCATATTGGGCAGTGAATGTTGTGAAAGAGAAGCCCAGACCTGACTATTGTGAAAGTTCAGGAAATATCAACATTCAGGTGTGCCTCTTTGGGCATAGTAAAGTGGTGGGCAAGGGGAGGAAATTAGATATCGCTGGGGTCTTAGAAATGTTGGTAGAATGCCTAATTAAAAAAAATGAAAAGAAAAAGAAACAGGAGAGTGGACCCAGTGGACTGCAAGAGGGTCAAGAGAGAAAAGTGAAACATAG
This sequence comes from Lepisosteus platostomus, assembly GCF_059453375.1. Lineage (NCBI taxonomy): Eukaryota > Metazoa > Chordata > Actinopteri > Semionotiformes > Lepisosteidae > Lepisosteus > Lepisosteus platostomus. The sequence continues at coordinate 40,927,967 of NC_142613.1, forward strand.
GATGGGATGGATGGTAGCACTGGTTGCATTTGTAGTAGAGTTCCTGGAAGGGCAACACCATGAGCCATGGAGAAGTAGGACATCGTTGCATCTCCAGTGAGCAAGCAGTTTCCAAAGACATGTGGAGGTTGACCTGAAGCCACAATCCTCTGTGAAAGGTGTTAAGCAAAGTCTTGTGGTTTGCAGATAGATGTTAGTGTGATGAAACCAATCACTGGGACACTTGCAGGAAGACCATTGGAAAAAAATGCTTTTTAAATCACAGTGGAGATCAGTGCCTTGTGTCATCATTATAAGCATTTGGTTTCCTTAAACCATTATGAAAAACACACACATTGATGCCAGTAAAATCTGTATCTGGCAAAAGCAGTGTTATGTGAAATAAAACATATGTTTTCAGGGACAACAGGTGCCAAAAAAGTGGCACAGAATGAGCTGGATCCAAACAAGATAGGATGCCAGGTACAGAGGTGGAAGAACAGGGAGAAGAGAGAGCAGAAAAAAAGGTGATACCTTAAGGAAGGTAAAATCTGATAGACTTAGGACCTGAAGTTCTTTGTGTTGTAGTTTTGGCAGATCTTGAGTATTTTGAGTAGAAAGATATACTGATATGACAGATGGAGGCAAACAGCAAATAAAGGATGCCGGGGGACAGAAAAGAGAGAGCATCAGAGAACATCTTCTGGCTGAGATGAGGGTAGGATGCAGACCTGAAGAGGCTAAGGAGGTCAAGTCAAGTAACTGCCAGGGCAGAAAGGAAGGAAACCAGAGTTGTTTCATAATAATGATGACCAGTTACTGTAGTGAGACCTTTAAAATAGGTGGGCCTAGGACAACAGACACACCAAACTGCCATGAGGGTAAAAAACAACAGTGCTACGTCGTGCCAAGATGATTGTTCACATATGAACATTATTGTACCTTATGCCATGTAATATTCATGCTTTTTCCTGAAAAAAAAAACAACCAATTCAACATAAAAACACCAGTGCTCTTTATTTAGAGAAAAAACAAGCATAAAAGCAAAACCTTAAGCTCATTTTTAGGTGGAGTAAACATTTTTAAATTAAGTCTGTAAATATCATAGCTAGACAGTTAAGCTACTGTATACTATATTTACTGACTTCAAAACAATCACAGCATATCAGTCTTCCTTGAAACTTTTCTCAAAACTTCCAAACTCTCAAAACCCACAGGTCTGTTTCACAAAAAACTCACAGATTCCTTCAGTCTTCAGTCAGCCTCAGGTGAGTGAGATTTGTCTATGATCCTTTCTCCAGACAGCAAACATTATTCCACTGACTAACCCAGAGAGCCACAGCTTCCTGCTTTTTAATCAGTCACCTGACCAATTTTGAACAAATAGTCAGGTGACTGACAGCAGCATCTCAATCCCCCAGAGAATCTGGAAAATGTGGTCCCGACAGGGCTGCATGTTCACATAATACATAAGTATGATTTGATATCACAGCTATACTGTAGTAATTAGTAAGACTCTTATTTTTTTTAAACGTTTCAAATATTTGGTTCCCTGAAAACAGTCTCTCTCAAATGAATATTCATACTTGTTCAAATGGAGTGCAAGAAGATCTTTTGCAAATATAATACATAAGGACCCTAAGGATATATTCTAGAATATCATTGGTTTATGTAATGTACTGTATCATTGATTGGCTCTCCCTTTGTCTCAATATTAATATTTCAATATATTCAAAAGTCATGGTTCTCTGCATCATCCAAAGAGGTATACCAAAGGCTCAGCATCTCAGGCAGATAAAAACAACAACAGAATAATGGTCACTGACAAACTGCAGAGCATAAATACACACATTTTACATCATTAAGCAGTGAATAGCCTAAACAGTATCAAGATCTCAAGCACTTTCTATATATTCAGAAATTTTATCTAGTATGTTTTATCAGAACAAACATACTCAGGTTTGCATTAGAGACATTTAGCCTGTGATAATCAGATAAAACATTTTGTTTAAAGGTGTTTTGCCACTAACAGCTTGCTATATTAGAGTATCTCACATTTCCAAAACTACCTTACATGTAGATGGAACAGCAGCTGAATATAATCTCAATCAAAGGCTTCAGACATTAATTTAGAAAATAATAATGGTTAATAAAAATCAGACTTGATTTCAGGCAGAAACAAAAATGCTAGAGGAACATAAAGATTTTTGATTCCTTATTTTATTGTACCATTTTAAAATTGGCTTTATTTATCACTGTAACTGCTTGTGTGTTTTTGGAAACTGTTTTTGCATTATGAGCATTTTCAGTCAGATCATACTTGAGCTTTGTTGATAGCAACAAATTAATCTTTACCTTCATGTGGACGTTGATATTTAATGATCCCACTGGTCATTTAAGTCTCCTTAGATTCTTCAAAGGGCACTTTTCAATCTACACTTCAACAGAAAATACCAAGTTTAAGTTATAGCTTCCTGAATCACACACAGCCATACAATTGCATGATATAGTTTACTAGTTTCAGATTTGACTCATGGGGTGAATCAAACAGTATGATTTATCATGTATTTAAATAAGAGTTTACCTTTTCAGAATGAATAAAACGTTATAACACTAGACTGCAGAATAATTTCCATAGTGGCAAACCTACCATTCCTTTTTGATTTTAATAAATAAAAAGTCTTTTGACCAAGAGAGGCAGCACAAAGTCATAATTGTGCATACTGTAATTAGTAAAATTCAAATACTCCCTACATTACTTGTAATTGCTAGATAACTCCTCAGATCGTAGAAAAAGAATACCACATAACATAACCTTATATATTTTAAGTATTGAAGTTGATTTGCTTAGTAATAATGTAAAACATCTGATGCATTTAGTCCAACAGATCTATATTCTTCTGTAATGTTGCCAATTTAACGTTTTTTTTTGTTTTTGCAGTAAAATTTAGTATTAAGAAAATCTAATTTTGAATCTAATTGTGACTAGATTATTAACCTCAGATAATACAGTATGTTCATTTTGATGGCTGCTATTCATCACATACTGTAATATTAAATGGAAGGGTGATCCAGCAGTTTAGATTGTATTCGAAAGGTGGGTCAAAGTGGAGGTTAAACAACTGTCAGGTTGGGAGAGATATTAAATCCAAGGTATTTTGAGGTTGCCAGAAGTGTTGGACAGAGTTGGTTTGACAGTTGCAGCATTCCACCTTATATAATATAGGTATAATACTTTTTGTCCAGACTTTTAACCAGTCAGTTATATCTGAGAATGTGTTGATTAATTTGACTGATTCAGGAAGTGAAACAGATTTTCTTGATAAAGTAATGCATTCTTAGTTGCAGTACCTTAAATTCTTGGAGAACCTTAATACTGTATGCTGTATCCAGCCAAACCAAAAATATAATCCCTGAATTGAGACTGAACAAGCAGAATGTGGATAAATAATGATTCCTGTTTAACCCTTTCTCAGAAAATCCGTAAGACACATCTGTGCTGGCTTATGGAAAATAAATTGACCTACTCAGTAATTGTGACACGGGGCAGTGTGGTGGCTCTGTGCCTGTGGCTGGAAGGTTGCCTGTTCATATCCTGCAGCTGGCAGAGGAATCCTACTCCGTTGGGCCCCTGAGCAAGGCCCTTAACCCCAGCTGCTCCAGGGGTGCTGTATAAATGGCTGACCTTGTGCTCTGACCCCAAGCTTCTCTCCTTGTCTGTGTGTCTCATGGAGAGCAAGTTGGGGTATGTGAAAAGACAAATTCCTAATACATGAAATTGTATATGGCCAATTTACAACACATATTGCAGGATTAAACCCTCATCAACTAATCAGATTTGAGCCAGAAGAATGACATTGAAGAAAAACATAACATGCAATATATGAAATTGAAAAATGCAATCGAGACCAAGGTATATATTATCAATAACCCTCTGCAACCACCACATTATTGGAAAAAAATTGTTTAAATTTCAAATTAAAAAAATGTTATGAAAACTAGAAAATTATATAAAATATATTATATCATATCCCTCCCCATTAAGGATTGGGGAAATTATCTCCACAGATGCAAACTTCGGGACTCACACCTGTATCAACACTTTTTCTAAAAGTACCAAAAAACCTGTATCCTCCAATCCAACAGTTCTGGGAAAAAGAAAGTCACTCAAAAACACCAAATTGATACTCATTGCTCTAACCACTGCCAGTTTTCCTGGAAGCCAATCAACCTACCAGTATGTTTTTGGACTGTGGGAGGAAACCCATGCAGAAACTGTGAGAACGTACAAATTCCTCAAAGAAAACAGCCCAAGTCTGGAATTGATCCCTGGGCCCCAGCACACCCTCATCAGTAAACCATACTGTATGTTGTAAATATACAGTACATCAAAATACCTCATACCATAACTCTAAACGTTCAGTCTGATTGCCTTTATGTATGTGTGGTAAAAGTAAATAAAAAAAACAAAGAAAACCTGCAGACACAACAACTTACCAGGATTGGTATTGGACACTCCTGGTCAACATGTCACGATCACTAGTCCCCCTCTTAAGGGCGGAGACAGCCGTTCCTTGTTCTGCCCCATTACCTGCACCTGTTTCCTATTTCATTCCACCTTAAAAGCCAGACGTGGACGTCACTCCTGGGTTCTCATTGAATTCCGTTTTATGAGAGCCTGGGGTCCTGCTGCGTCTGGCTCCGTTATGCTTTTAACTTTCTGTTCCTGATTCCCATCGTCGGTTCAGACCCGGTTCCTGTTCCCCATCCCCGGATGGATCGCCTGGCCATGGACTTCTGCCTTTGTTTCTGATTACCCGTTTGGATTTCCTATATGGATTGTTTGCCCTGGACTCACTTCCCCTGGACACCTGCACTCCTTGGACACGCCCCTTTGTCTCCATCCCTTCTCCTGCATGATTTTATTCCTACTGTGTCTTCGCCAACCGGATCGTGTCGTCTGCATAGGGCCTGGAAAGAACTGCTTAGTGGCACAACACTTTTGCAAATTATAAAGGCAGTATGGCATACATAAACAAATGAGTTGATCATTGTAGTACTGTAGTACTGTTGATGTTGATATCCAGTATTATGACCGAAGAAGATTAATTTCCCTAATTATTATAAAATGAAATAAACAGTAAGGTTTGGATTAATGACATAACGCTTTAGTAGAATTTATTCTGCATTAAAAGCACTTCTAAGTATTGACTGTCCTAGATCCTGAAAGAGTGCAACAGAATGTTTTCTCATACAAATAACATCCATGTGTTCAGATGTGATGAGAACATGATAAGTAAGTTTTTCCTCTGCAGCATGATAGACTGACACATAATGAAAAGTCAAGTTCAGCAAAGACAATTTTTTGCTTGTCGTCCAATGATGCAGCCATAATGCAGATGCCTGAACCTGCATTTGTGGCTTTTACTGTATGCACAGAGAAATGGTAAAAGGCAATTATTTCAATTATCAAACATCTTTCTTCACTATCCCACTGAAAAGAAACCATTACCTCAAATGCAGTCATTCAAGTAACTGATATTCCTCCCTGCCGTGGTGAGGAAATCCCTATTCCTCCACGGCCATCCAAAATCGTGGCATAGACCAAATGTATACAGTATATAGAATCTGTATAAATTGATACAGTTTTCCATTTAGCATATTTACAAGTTTTAATTAAATCTTTTCATTCGGTCTGCTGGTTATCTGAGGGAATCCAGCCAAGAGCCAGTGCCTGCAAGAAAGCTTGTTTCAAATCATTAAAAATGGTTTCTGCTGCAGGGGTCAAGGCAATTTTCTCTTTAGACTCCACTATCCCCCTTAAACCAGTTTATCACCAGGCGAGCTCGTTCTGAGTAGAAATTCACCCTGGCTTTATTATGTAGTTGGTTTTATACCCTTTTTTCATCAGAAGATCTAATATTTGGAGTAGCCCTGCCTTATGAATTCCCTCATCAGGTAAAACAATCACAATATCACATAGCTCAATTGAGGTAGTTCACATAAATGCTGTATCATACAGTAATTCCTTATAAATGCTGCTGGGCATCCCAGCCCAATAGGTCTGGGGTGTCCCCCACCCACATCTGTAGTTGAAACTCTACATCTTTTCCCAAGCATATCGTGACAGCTTGTATCTCCTTTAAACACAACCCTTGGCCTCTATTCCTGTAGCCTCCTGTCACCTGTTAGAAAAAAAGATCACATCTTTTTGCTGTTTTAGTCGATAAACAGGACAACTGTGCTCCTGTGTCCCCCCTTAGGGAAACCTGGACACCATTTACTTCACACTGTAAGATTATTTCACTTTTATTTAAATTCTATGATAAACTTAGGAAGGCTAAAAAGAGGCTTTCTAGTTTAAATCTATTATTTCACGCAAGGCTCTCATTTTAGCTTCTGACATGTTCTTTAACTGTGAAATCAAGCCTCTTTCTTACAGTTTCTCCAAAAAGTGCCCTTTTTATAGTAACTGCACACCAGCTTATTAGTAGTTTTGTCTTTGGGGTTTTGTCCCCCTTTTCCTACAGGGCTAGTTAACAAACCCCCCCATCTGGCTATGCCCAAACAGGATATTTATTCCAGTCCTCATTTTTTTCTTATTTCTGGGTATAATTTGTGGGTCGCACTATAATTGCGAACAACTGGCGGTCCTTTTTCTCCTCCTTGGGAGTCTTTTTACAGAGCTTTTCAGAGCTTGCACTTTTGCATACATGCTTCGCGAGTTATTAAATCAAATTTCTCTCCGCTCTCCATAATATCAGGAAAGCATAGTTGTACATTCTTGGCAACATCAGGTTTTAACCCACTCAAGTAAATTTGTTTTATTACTGTGGAAGTATCTTCATTCAGTTCTTTTTCATCGGCTTACCCCGAGTATACTATCCATAAAGTTATAAACTTTTCTGTAAAATCTGAAACATCCTCACTTTTCTTCTGCTGACATGCTGTTACTTTTCTCCAATCAATTTTTGGTGGGAGATGCTCTTTCAAAAATCTCCACACTAATTCCCACCCTTCTCCCAGATTCTCTCTTAAGACGTTCTATTTTTTTCTTTTTCTTTTTCTGAATATATAACTTTGTTTCGTTCAGCCATTGCTTTTAGATTTTCCGTCAGGGTTTTTTGTGTCTTATCCCATTCCATTTTCTCTACGATATTCTGTCGAATTCTCAAATGTTTCTCTAAAATAAAACCTGTCTCTGCTTATTTTTAGCCCATTGTTCATATACTTTTCTACATTCCTGTTCAGACCATATTCCATCCTACAGTCCATATTTCTTTTTAAGTTTCACTTTGCATTCATCTAATTTCTTTTTCTCTGACACACAGTCAGAAACCTCCACTAATTTTTCTTCACACCAAACTGTCTTTCATGTCTCTCCCACGCGCCCCGCGGAATCCCATAGTCGAGACAACCTGACGAACTATCACAATTCGGGAACGCGGACCAGGTTCCAAATCCTGGTTTTACTAACACACTTGAATCGAGTTACCACCCTCGGCTCTTCTGCGAGTACAGTTCGAGTTACTACCCTCAGCTGTACTGCAGTCGTGTACCAGGATACGACAACAGGAGTTTTTCTTCGCGTACCAGGATACTACACCTGGTTTTACTGCACGGACAGGGAGGGACGCTATTCCTTCAGCAATCCCTCTTTTTCTACCCTGCCTTCACAATTATCAGACATCTACAAACACATACACCATAAACTCATTTTTTCTTTTGTACTCCCTTCAGCGTCAGAAAAACCCTCGACAGTAACATTGTCACTGATTTCGGAAAGGACGAACCATGGAATGGCAGTAGAGCGAAAAAGACCCTATGCGTAGCGGCGAGACGGGAGTTAGCCGTATAGAAACCAATGCCCTCAGGTAGTGGACATGGGGAGACCTGGTGCTAGGTGGGTCTCAGGACATCTGAACATCAATGCTGAGCGAGTAGCAGAGCAGAAGCAGGAAATAAATAGGCTACACAACAAGACACACCAGAAAGACAAGAATACTCACAGGGAACTAGGAACAGGAGGAAAGTAGAGCTCCCTCTAGGTGTACAGGTCGTGTCAAACATGGAGAGGATAAGAACTGCCTAGCTTTTCCTTTCCACCTCTCTGTCAGAGTTCCTTCAGCTGGGAGTACCCTGCTCACAGCGCCAGAATTTTTGTGTCATACAAATGACAAATTTCAGGTGTCTGTTAAGCAGAAGTCTTTTTATTTCATATGCATATGGAAGAACGGTTTGCAACCGTCTGACTCAAAAATAAGTAACTAAAGATGGTCTTTTATACCACGAAACAAACAAGTTACTACGATGCATTCTGAACAAATGATTAGATAACAACACAAGCCAATATTGTTATGAATTATATCTAAGTTGCAGACTAGACAATAGTTCGTTCCTTTCATATGTTCTGTGCACACAGCCAGCTTACCTAATACATGCCCTCTTATCCTACTGACCAAGGACAGGCAGCACATTTATATATTTGGGCGCAAAGCCGACTTCAAGCCACTAGACTGTATAGTTTACAAAACTCATATTATTATCTCACTTCCAGGTGTCTCCCTTATCTCTTCACCCGGTTAAATGATACTGCAGTGGAGAGAGATATAATCTACGTGTTTATTATTTATCAATGTTCATCACCGCAGCTCATTTCAGCAAACATTTACTTTGAAACATTTACTTGCTGCTGTTCTGAGTTCACAGTTGGATTTCAGGTGACTTATTTGAAATTTATTTTGAACTTTGAACCTACAGTATTTGAATCCTGTTTAATGTATTTTATTTTTTTATACTTAACTCTGAACTCTGAATTTTGAATTTAATTTTTGTACAAAAAAAGAAGGAAAGTTTTTTCCTGAAATTTAAGAGTGAAAGACAGTGCAGTAAGAAATAAGATGATGTTAATGAAGTTAAATTGATTTTTCATTATTTTATTGAATAAAGGTGTATGGCTACTGAACAATGCCAAACATTATTTGTCACAGCCTTTCTCATTTACAAGCCATAATTTTCAACTAAGCTGATTAATAGATTAACCATTGTAATAATTGCCTGAATTAATCGATTAACAAAATATTAGTTTGTTGCAGCCCTAGTTAAAGCAAAGTTGATGAAATGTACAGATGCAGCCATTCAAAACAAGCAGGGTATGCTGCAGTATAACACGGTGGGCATGTCGCAGTATATCACATCATACCGTATGCAAATTAGATTATGTTAATAGTATCCGGAATCACCTTGTAAAACCACCAGGTGGAGCTAATAAAGGTTAACCTCTCCTGTACAGCATTTGAGCTGTCACCAGAAAACGTCGGTTTCGAATCCCGATCACTGCTGAGGGACAATCTTTATTCAATTAAGAATTTAAGTTGTATACTCTTTAGACTTTTAAATTTAAACAGTGTATTACAGCATGTTAATCATTAAACATTAAAAAGGCGGTATATTTTCTAAAAGCAAGATTTTTCTGTTGGACAAAAGTACACAACCTACCACCTTTATCATAAATATTTTAATTATGCAGGAATATTTTATACATCAAAGTCTTTACCGAAGATATTACTAATAGTATTAATAATGAATGACCTTGGACAAGCTCTTAGCTCAAAGTATTACCCTGGTCCACATTCTTTGGAGCCGTCTTTGTAAATGAAAAGAGTTTATTTTTTCGTTGACAAAAAGTAACACCACAGCATTTAGTTGATCCGATCACGCATTTGTTTCCAATCATACAAAGTAATTCTTGAGAATCTCCGATTCACCATGCCTTTCACATGCTCATAAATGATATTAATTTAGGAACATAAACATATTACTGTATGTAAACTGTACTGTATATTGCTGGTCTTGGTAGTTTAAAAAAAAAATACACACCAGTATTCCATTTCTCCCTAAACATTTTAAGCATCAAAGTCTTACATGTTGTTATTTGGGAAACGTTTTTACGTGCTCCTTCTGACCATATTAGGATTATATACTTTGTGAAAAGTGATAGTCTTTTAACCTTTTCTGTGAATTCGCTTGTTATCTAACAAATGCATACTTTCAGAATTTGATTAACAGGGAATATAATATCCAATTGCGTATCTAAACAAATTAATAACGATATAATTATATTCATGTACTGTCTTGCGGAATAAACTGAAGAGGTTAGTTAATGCGACACGGAATTATTAAGAAGTATCACCTCTTTTTACACTTGAGAACAAATGAGAACATTCCACTCAGTGGGCGGTGAATTGTTATCTCAATCACCTGCTAATTCCTTTTACACCACTGGACGACAGGAGAATGGACTGTACTATATCTGTACAGAATGTGTGTTTCAATCAATACAGTAATTGATTAAAATTGCAATCGCGTGTTTAATTAAATGCCTTTTTTGATTCAAAATCTGAAATTTTGACCACGCACGAATATTCCTATGTCCGTATCTTCGCAAGGGAATGAGTGTGAATTTTAATACTAATTAAATGACCGCGGGCACTTTCCGCCCCCTCTACATTCTCAGAGAAGAACAGACTAACCTTCTAATGAAAGACGGTCCACCCCCTCCCCCCAGCACGGACAGGAAAATTGCCCACAGGCACTTAAACTTAATATGGTCAGTAACAGTAAACAGTAACATGGTCAGAAGGAGCACGTACAAACGTTTCCGAAATAACCACATGTAAGACTCTGATGCTTAAAATGTTTAGGGAGAAAGTGGAATACTGGTGTGTATTTTTTCTTTAAACTACCAATACCAGCCATATACAATCTGTAACGTAGGGATTTCTATATGTCTTTATTTAGTGGTTACATTAGTGACAAAGGCTAAACTTTTAGCTTCAGTAACGCGTATGCCGTATGGCATACATGTTTGTTTTGGGTTTTGCTTGTTCACATATCTCTCCTTTTTATAAAACGACATGGTTGAAAACTGTTCCAGAGCCAATGTTGTTTCATCAGTGAAATGTACATCATGAAATGCCTCTCCCTGTTCAATCCACTGGAAAAAAGAAAAGAAGATTAAATCATCTGATGGTCATAAACGATATGCATTTAGGAACAGCATCAGAGATATGTTTTTAACTGCACTGCATCAGAGAGATAACCATAGTTTTTTTTTTTTTTACTCCCTGGCGGAAACTGGCTTCCATGAGAATCAGTATGGCTCAGAGATTAAATAAAACTTCACTCGCACCAAACAAATGTATATTTCTAAGTATCACAACATGATCGAATTTAAGTCATTTTAATAACAATGAATAGTCACCTATGCGTTACAATATAAACATTTATATTGATTTAAATCGCGTTTAAATCGGCTTTATTTAAAACCCATAAATAAAGCTGATACTGTTTAGTCTTTTAATTATTTAAAACTGTATTACAGCAGCACAATGCACAATGCAATGTAAATCGCTATCTTTGTCTTCTGTGTAATAATGTTTACCTCTCTGTCCAGCAAATTAACAATAGTAATAATAATTAACTTTATTGTATATGGTGCCTTTAAAGGTGGCTCCTCAAAGTGCTTTACAGGTTAAAAACAATAACAACAATACTGTTAGGCTGGGCAAACGATTTTTTTTAAAGAAATACAAAATGAGATATAATGATGTGTTCCAGCTTAGACATTAACGAAGAGCATAACACGTGGCGGCGTAGCTGTTGGCTCTGGCTTTCCCATCTACTGTATTACCGATGCACTGCAAATACAACCCCTCTCTCTGCGGGAGTGCTGGCTGTGACAAATTAAACCGGTTTCACAGGTATTTTCAAAGTAGAAAGGGGCGAGATTTCCAGCTAAAGACACCTCACCCCTTCAAAAACCCAGTAAGTACAGTACTTACAGATGCAGCCATTCAAAATGCGCGGGCGATACTGCATTATTTTGCTGTGCATTTTACGCAGTCTACCGCGAGTTACCGGTAAATACCGCTAGTTACCATAAATTCTCCTATAATACCGCAAGCAAAATAATAGTATCCGGAATTTCCCCAAGGTGGAGCTAATAAAGCTCAACCTCTCATGTTTGAGCTGTCGCCATCAAAGTCTTTAACGAAGATATTACTAATAGTATTAATAATGAATGACCTTGGACAAGCTGTAAACTCAAAGTATTGCCCTGGTCCACATTATTTTTTTCATGGACCGTCTTTGTAAAAGTAACACCACAGCATTTCGCAATCACGCATTTGTTTCCAATCATGCAAAGTACAGTAATTTTTGAGAATCGATTCACCATGCCTTTCACATGCTCATAAAAGAGATTGATTTAGGAACATAAACATATTACCGTATGCAAACTGTACTGTATACAGTATGTATATGTATATTTAATGTCTTAACTGTGCCCGTTTAAGTATTGAATATTTATATGGAATTTTACCACTGAAGGGAAATCTTAGTACCTGAGCATTAAAAGAATAGGAGCATACTGTAACGCGTGTGAAGGCCATAAACGATATTAATTTTGGAACTTAAACATACAGTATATGGCTGGTCTCGGTACTTTAAAGAAAACATACACACCAGTATTCCATTTCTCCCTAAACATTTTAAGCATCGAAGTCTTTAACTAACGTGATACCGGAGTCAACAAGCATACTTTTAGAATTTGATTAAAAGGGAATATAATATGGAATCGCGTATCTAAAGAAATTAATAACGATATAATTATATTCATGTTGCAAAAAAACTGCAACGGACAATAAAACTCCCTTGCTTTTAACAGAGCGTTCCATAATTTCTAACTACGAAAATTATTTAAACTGCGACACTTATCATTCAACCAGACCTCAAAATATCACAAGGATCCCCAAGAGCACAGCAAAGACTGTATTAAAAGAATCATGTATCTAAAGAAATTAATAAGATATAATTATATACGTGTACTGCGACGGGGCTGTGTAGGGCTGTTTCACCTCTCTCTTCATGTGACTCTATTCAAAAGCCATTTAGCAAAGGGGGGATGAGAAGAGTGACAAACTAGTATACTTTAGATCTTTTTTTTTGAACTGGGGAAAATCTGATCATTTTTCTCTATAACAATAATAAAAAACATTGCCACACCCGGACTGTTAAACCAACGCATTAGCACGTCAAAGCCCATTGAGGAGCCGGGCGCAATAATTGTTTTGTCCCTTGATTTACTGATCTGCATTAATTACAGAAATCCTGCTCTTTGCAGACGACCTGGTCTGCTGTCGCCCACAGAACAGAGGCTGCGGCAGAACCTGGCACTGCTGGAGCAGCACTGTCAGACCTGGGCGCTGACAGTCAATCTGGACAAGACCAGAGTTATGGTTTTCCAGAAAAAAAGCCAGACCTCCCTTAGTCTTCCTGAAATTGTTGGATTATGAGTGAATAAAAGCATCTTATTAAAAACACGTTTGCGTTTGTTTGGGAGCTATATTATGTATTTTTCATATGTAAGATATAATGATGTGTACCCGCTTACACATCGCACGACTTTAAAAGCTAGAAAAACAGGTTTCGATTCACATTGTCTGGCGAGCCTTGTTTTGTCAAAAGGACAGCACAAAAAAAACAGACAATACACAGGGGGGGGGGGGGAGGGCAAGCGAGAGAGAGAGATTTTTTACCCTCTGTCAAAAAAAAACAAATCACCCGGGGCAGAGACTCTGGGGGGATCATTGTGTGGTACAGAACGGAGCTCAGTCAATCCAAACAAGTTCAGTAGTAAAGAGAGAAAAGTCAACAATTGATTTAAGGACGATCTGTCAAAGTGCAATGAAATACAATACTGTTGTTGTTGCTGTTATTGTTGTTTTTATCCTGTAAAGCGTTTTGAGAAGCCACCTTTAAAGGCGATATATAAAAGTGCTGATTCTTATGGAATGTATTCCACCGGGGATTAAAAAAAACTGCAACGGACATAAAAACTCCCTTGCTTTTAACAGAGCGTTTCAGAATTTCCAACTACGAAATTGATTTAAACTGCGACACTTATCATTCAACCAGAGCTCGAAATATCACAAGGATCCTCTAGAGCACAGCAAAGACTGTATTAAAAGTATACTAACGACAAACTAGTATACTTTAGATCTTTTTTTCTTAACCGGGGAAAATCTGATCATATTTCTCTATAACAATAATAAAAAACATTATTTTACATATCACCTTTATGTGATATCACCTTAAGGACAGCACATACAAGGCTTAATTGCACAATGGACTGCGCAAAGAAATTTAAAATAGTCTTCTTTAGGTGTGAGGGCAGGAGTGGATCGCAGAAGGCATAATCAGCAAATTAGGAAAACAAAGAACAGGACAGGTGAGACGTTTATCCAGAGAGCGAGTGATCAGAAAAAGGAACAGCTGTTACGCCGAGGTTTTACGCTCTCTCTCTCTGCTGAATGAATAAAAGCATATTATTAAAAACACGTTTTCATTTGTCTGGGTATTTACTTTGTAATCTGTGGTTTACATCTACTGTATTGCTTTGAGATGCCACTTTTAAAGGTGATGTGTAAAATAAAGTTTTTATTATTGTTATAGAGAAACATGATCAGATTTTCCCTGGTTCAGAAAAAAGACGATTAAAATCTGTAATCTTTCCACTTGTATGTCATTGGAAAATACAAGAAGTTTCTGCTTTGTGTAAGGATGGTATCAAAAAGTAATCTAAGTGGTGAGAAAGCTGTGCTCCTCAAAGCGCTTTACAGGATAAAAACAATAACAACAATAATGTTAAGCTGGGCAAACAATTTTTTTATAGAAATACAAAATGAGATATAATGATGTGTTCCGGCTAAGACATTAACGAGTACAACCCCCCTCTCCGCGGGAGTGCTGGCTGTGACGAATTAAACCGGTTTCACAGGTATGTTCAAAGTAGAAGGGGGCGAGATTTCCAGCGAAAGACACCTCCCCCCTCCAAAGCCAAGGAAGTACAGTACTTACTAGTTAAGAAAGCTAGGCTCCTCAATGAAATCGCGTTAACATGCTAATGCGTTGGCGTAACAGTCCGGGCGTGGCAAGCTTCTAATGTCAACTCGACTCGATTGGAAGACAATGAACATATTCTAGCCCTAAATGAATTAATAGCAAACATGGTTTACATAAAATACATTTTTCCAAGAAAGTTTATAATAATACGATCTATAGTTGAAATCTGAGCCTAAATAAAAAGAAAAAGCATTTTCAGAGAGCAATCACGCTGTGTTTATGCAGAAAAAGTGATTAGGTTTATGAGCAATCTAATTACTTATTTGTTTAAAACGCTATATAAATTAAAGTTTATTAATTTGCTCGACAGAGCGGTGAACATTATTATGGATAAGACAAAGATAACGATCCTGATCAGTTTAGAAATCTGTGTACGCTGTAAGGTTTTTACTTCTTAAACTTTTAAAATACACGTTTTGAATAGAAATAAATCATCTTCCTGGTACAGTATGTGTAGCAAACCAGCACGTCTTTTTTCTCCAATCAGAGGGGTTAGACGCTCGGTTAAAAGCAAAGGAGATTGTCTGTTATAGTGGACATAAAAACAAGAGTTCGCTGGCATTATATCCTAGAAGACACAGACCGGCGCCAGACTGAGAGAATGTCCGCAGTGTAAAAAAAATGCCTGATGAACTAGGGATTGGACAGTTTCCAAGTGCTTGTACAATCGATGGAAATGTTCAAATAAATGTGCAAAAGAAATAAACAAAATAATCATTTATTTCTTTATCATATTGGCTAGCTAATGTCCTCTCTTTTCTAGTTAGTGGCTGTGTTTCTGCGTTGGGTAGTGTAACGTTGCCATAGCCAAAATGTAATGTAGTGGCTCTCTAAAGGCACCAGTTCTGTAGGGTTTGGGCATTTACTGGGACAATTATTAATCATAGCAGTAAATCACAAAATTGATTCTTTTGATGGCTTTAGATTCCAACCATGCGACATAACTCAAACAACGCACACACACAGGTACTAATACACGAGGATACATTTATTAATACATAGAATATGCATGTAAAACTAACAGATCTTATCGAGAGGGTTATCAGAATACAAAAGGTATATATTCAGTCAGTTACAAAGTGTTACACATATCAAGAGGACATACGTTCAGTATATCATTCATTAAGACCGTTTCATAAATGAACTTGGTTATAACTTCTACATTAGATACTCAAAACAAGTACATAGTTCTTAGGAATTAAATTGATATCAACTGGTTGGGATAACAATTGAATTCTCGAGCAGTAATGCAGTGAAGTTGAATACTCATCCAATCTCTGGGGACTCAGATCTCCTGCGGGCACAAAGAAACAGTTGCAGGCTGTTGCTGTCCAATCCGCGCTCTCTGGCTCGGTGCCAGGCTGTGCTGTGCGGCTTGCGACGGTGCGCTGCTGATGCTCACTGACCGGCTAGTTAGTGTTGGCTTTAACTAGCAAAGTTTGTGCACAGGAGAAAAGATGACTGTGGGTCCCAGCAAGTCAGGAAGAGGACCGGTTCGTTCCTGATGAAGAGCTAGTTCTGAATAGTGATTCAGCTGTCCACAGTTCCGACCTGTTCACGAGGCCTGCTGCTGGTGCTAACCTTGGGTGGATCCTCTGGTTACTCTCTGGCAACCTCCGCTCTAGACTCTTAGAACAAAGGAAAGTTCTGGCACTCGGACACACTGGCCGTTCCGTGGTTGTCCGGGCTGGGTCTCAGGATGGTCAGGAGGCGCGCTGCGAGAATGTCCTGCCCTTGGGAGCCTTCTGCTCCTGGGCCGTCCTGCCCTGGAATTCTCCTTTGAATTCCCTTTAGAAAAGTCCACAGAATCCTACTGAATCCCTTCTGAATCTCACTGAATCTTACTGAAGCTCTCAGGCTCTCTGTGTTGCCTGTTTTTACCTGGAGGAACTTCAGCTCGTTGATTGGCTGAAAGTTCCATGGGCATCAGAGTCCCACGTGGGTTACTCGGCCCTACCAGTCCCTGATTGGTTGATCAAGGTGAGATATGAGTCACTTACTCCTGACACTTAGGAATGCAGTCCAGATGTCCATCTGGCACTCCCTAGACAGATAGGTGCCAATGGATGACCATTGATCATGATAGCCAGGCTTAGCTAAGTGCATCCCCCTTTGGGAGCTGTCCTAGGAAACCTTAAATCAAAGGAAACTTAAATCAGCCTGCATGAATAGTTTCTCTGTGGCTGCACCACAGAGATGAACAGAGAGATGAGGCCTAATTTGGGATAGCTCAGAAACACTTAATTCTTTGTTATTAATAAGCCTCGCCGCTACAGTAGCAACGGGTGACTGTTCTCAGGCGGAAGATGTAAACAGCTTAATTTTCGTGTTAAATAATTTTTTTTAATTAAAATTCATTCTATACAGCAATCGCATATTTGGGTACCGTTTCATAAAACTTTCATGCTTAAAATGTTTAGGGAGAAGTGTCTTTTTTCTTTAAACTACCAAGACCAGCCATACACAGTACAGTTAACGTACATACAGTAATGTTTATGTTCCTAAATTAATATCGTTTATGACCTTCAGATGCATTATGCTCCTCTTCTTTTTATGCTCAGCTACTAAAATTTCCCTTTAGTAAAATTCCATATAAATATTCAAAACTAAGCGAATTAAAATGTGCACAGTACAGAGATTAAATGATTAAATCTTTTCACTACCAACCAATGCACCAGGAGTGCCCCTGTCGGTCATTTTGGCCACCCAATCACTTGTGGGTGTGGGTAGTTTACCGTACCGCGGGTTTGTACCGTGCATTTTGAATGGCTGCATCTGTAGCTTCTGTGTCAATCCCTTCAGAAATAACTGCACTTGACTAACCCAAAAGAGTGTTGAAGAAAGCTCAACATGATTGATGTGTGCAGTTCTTGATGTCTTCCCAGACCACATCTGCACAACCTACCACAAAAGAGTGTGTGGAGAGAACTCTGCAACTAACCATCCAGGCTCAAATGGCCTAACAAAGTGAGCAGAGCAGACTTTCAAGGATGCCGTGAGAAAACAGTGGCTGTAGAGGAAGCGTTACTACAGAAGTCTTCTGGTTCCTCATTATGTTCGGTGTATAGATACATGTAACACCACACTCAACAACAGTAAAATAATCTGTTCATCACCTTATGGGACTGGTCTGCACTGGTGTAAAGGCACAGTTGTAGACAAACATGGTTCTTTACTTATTAAATTCACAGATGGTTACACGGTAAGATGGCAGCTGACCGCATCTGGCTAACAGTGTCAGATGTGAGTGCTGATGCTATCATATTCCACCTGCAGTTCCAAATCCCACAAGTCATTATAACTCAGGAGAGTGTAAAAGCAGAACTCCTTGTTGCAGGCCTCCTAATATAAATTGTGATGAACAGAACACAATTCACAAGCTGTGATTACAACACCATGATGCTCATAATGAGAATGGGAAAACAAAAGAAAACTCAAATGTGTGATTTACATTAATGTTATGATAAGAACATACTGTAATTTATTCTTATACTGTATAACATTAAATTTCAGATTCTTACAGTTCTTTTACTTTACTTGTTACATAAATCTAACGAATTTTTTAGTATTGACTTTTTTATGTTCTACTTTTTCTAACGGATATGCCATATAAACCGTAAATTTGGATTCAATTATATTTTCAAGATTGGCGGAATATATTGTTAGAAGATATTTCCTTAGTGCTCTTGTAATATTTAGATGATCCCTCAAATAGTGGAAAAGAGAAACAGACTCAGGAGGCTGTGGGCATTTTATTATAGTTCATATTAATAACAAATTGAATATATTGAATATATTACAACTGTTCTAACACTTGCCACACTTGCTACACTGATACATTTGTACTGTTCAGGATTTTGCTAACTAAATCTCTATTTTGTGTCTCATTCTTATCACCTTAATTATAAGATGAACAACTGTGTCATCTGTCTTTTTATTATCTGCCAGGATGTTTTAAATTAACAAAAGCAATATTGGTTTCAAAATTCTTCAAATACACAACAGAGTATAGCACAAAAACAGGACTCAAGCTTTTTTATCCTCCACTTAGGAAATTGGGATGACTAATCAGAATATGAACAAAGTAAATAATTTACTGTTTAAAGGGTAATCTGTCAATGCTTGCATATATACTGTAGAAACGTCTTTTCATCTTTGGATTTTCATTTTCCTTCTAACATTTGAATAAATAAAAGTCAGAGAGTTAATGTACTGTTCTGATCTTTTCTTTATCTGTCACAATTTAGCAAACTAATAAGCAAATAAAAATGACTGCTTCTGTTCCATAGATCTTTCAAATTGGTACAAACTTTGGTGAAGTGTAAACACTTTCATCTAAAGTGCCGTATAAGCATGAAGGTTGCACTATTAGGTTTGTGCTTTAACAGACAACACTTGCAGTATTAGTCATACAGTAATTATCACACCTTGTACACCTAGAGGGCGCTCTGCTTCTGTCCTGTTCCTAGTTCCCTGTGATTATTCATGTCTTTCTGGTGTGTCTTGTTGTGTAGCCTATTTGCTTCCTGTGTCTGCTCTGCTCCTGGTTCAGCATTGAGGTTACGGATGTCCTGAGACCCGTCTAGCACTAGGTCACCCCATGTCTGTGGCCTGAGGGCATAGGTTTCTATACCGACATCATCTGACCCCTTGAGCCTGGGCTAACTTCCGTGTTGCCCCTTTTACCGCTACGCATAGGGTCTTTATTGCTCTCCTGGCCATTCCATGGCTTGCCCTTCCAACATACGTGATAGTAATGTGCTCATACAATTTCCCAGTATATCCATCTTCAATTTCAGTTGATCTGGCCACATGATTTAAAAAATTCCCCATTATTTTAATTTAATTTTCACAATTATTATTTTTATTACTAGAACAGATGTGTAGTAATCAAGCCACACTTTTTACATAATAAAACTGGAACTAATACCATATTAACTGTTGACCTAATTAACTGTCAAATACATTTTATAGCAAAATGTTACAGCATTATTTCTAATGATTATTTAGTCATTGACTGCCCTAATATATGCCCTAAATTGTGTGTATCGTTGCTGAAATGTCAAGGTTGTATTCTGAGAATTAAGGAGAATTGAAACATTTATTAAAACTACAAATGAAGGGTTTGCCTTTTGGAGTGTTTTAAGTTGAACTACTGAAATAAAGGAAAGTTTCAATGCTAGAATTTGGAAGTGTTGGCAGAGGCAACAGCTGAGGGTGAAGAAGACTGAATGTTATGAATGAAGTGTGTTACTGCTTCTGCTCTCCTCTGAAGTTACTGACATCCAGATCATGGATGAGTTTTAAAGATTTAACTAAATTAAGTATATTTTTGCACAAAGTTGTGTTATGCTCTTTAAGTGTTTTTGCTTTAGAGTAAACACACGGAAAGGTTATACTGTATGTTCAAAATATGTTTATTCTTCTGTGTTTTTTTTTGCCATGAAGGGGTATCTATCCAGCTCACTGCAGCAGTTTGGTAAATGAAGGGACTGCAATAGCACCAAACGTACCACTAGAGGTTGACAAAAAGACTCTAGATATTGAAAAAAGGTTTGTTTTTTTGTCAATTTGATAATTATTTATATTACTGAGGAAGGATGTGTGCCCACATTCTCTCTTGGTTTTTACTAGTAGTGTGTTGTGAAAAGGGTAGTTAGGGGTAGGGAGAGAAAAAAAAATCAAAAGTAGTCTTTTTCATTGCATCTGAGTTTATTGCAGGAATTTTAAAAATGTTCACTTCTGGAGCATTGGGGGGGTTGGGGTGTGCAGATCCATGTGACTGCCTTATCCAAGGGAGGGTAACAACTAATACATTTCTGTATTTGAAAACCAAATGTGTAATTGCATTCATTTTGAAAATTCTACTTTATTAATGATAAGTATTATAAATCATAAGAGTTTACCGCAAACTTTCTAGATCTTATAGTTGGCTTTGTGAGCTCACTGGTGCAGGATGATGAAACCAGAGATAAAAACCAATGAACTCCCATTAAAGAAATGACCATTAATTCATTCTGAATTGCTTTTCAGTCTATCGTCTTTCATATTAAAGATTTTAAGGTTTTAAGAATTTAATTTTTGTTTCAATAGAATAACAGGAATGTATTAAATGCAGTTTATTTAAATGAAAGGCATGATTGTAGAGTAAAAAAAAAACTACTTATTATAACTAAGGCAGAGTACATTATCTTATACTATATATATTTATAATTTCAAGACAACCATGTCATTTTTACGACAAATCAAAATGTTTGACTACATGTTAGTGTTTCTAAATATTACAAAAATGTATTGTAAGAGGACCAGAGGAAGGGTCATCCAGGACAGGTATTTTAGGAATGATCTGCTCACTATACTTGACTTAGACCTGACCAAGATGGCCGCTAAGAGAAACCAGCTGACCCGCAGATGGAAAGGGCTCAGTTTGAAAGACAACGAGACGCAGGTGGGTCTCATCAGGAAACAAAATATAAATGCTCTGGAAACAGTGAATCGGCGCGGAAGCCAGTAGGTGAATGCGTTTTGGAGAAAATAATGGAGTTTGGTTGGAGTGGATAAAGATTTAAGGACAACGGATTTACGGAATAAATAAAGGATAACGGTATACAGCTTGCGATTTGGATTTGTTGGATTTTACGAACTTTTGGAACACGGACTGAACAAGGGATCTTTATATATTTGGTTAAAACTAACTTCTATGAATAATGAATCAGAGAGTCCTGCTACCTCTGGACTACTCAGTGGGGTAAATCAGATATTACTGTATATATTATTCTATTATAGTCCATTCACAACATAAGGTTTCAGTGCTAATAACTCAGCCTGTGTGAACAGGGTCCTCAGTTATTTCTTTTGGCATGCTAAGTTTACAACTGTTTTGTGGAAAAAAAAAGATCTAAAAAGTGCTTCAAAGGCAGAAGCTAGAGATTTATCTGTCTAACCCTACTGCACTTCATTTCACCAAAGTGCCATGATTGCATCTAGCATTGAATTGAATTGACTGGACCACTGACCCGGTTATAAATGTTTCACACATACATGGTTATTCATTTTCCTTCTGTTTCAGCAAAAATGTTTTCTATGTACACATCTTCTGTAAATGTAAGCTAAAATACAGCCTCAGTAAGAGGGATGCCTTTTCAACATTCCATTCACAGCCTACAAGGACCAACAGGTAAATGTTCCCTTAGTATACGGAAACTCAGTCTCCACTGTGCTGTTAATATTTTTAGCTTTTCTTTTGCTTTCTTGGTAGCTCTTATATCTATAGTTCTTTGCTCTTTTTTAATACTGTACACAACACAACAGGATCATCCTACCCACTACCAGCTTGTGCTGTTCTCTTAAATCCTTCCTCTCTTTCCACTAATTCTCCTGTTTTCTGTTACGAAGCGTTTTTTCAGGACACTATGTAGATAGCAGTAGCTGGAAGGGAGTGAACAGACACGGGTAGGAGATGAGGAACTGGGCTGGTAGACGAACAGGGGGGCGTGACGAAGGTGCTCAGGTGCTCAGAGAGGTGTGGTCTAGGCAAACAGTCCAAGGGGAGTCCGAAGGGAAATCCAGTGCAGGCAAAAGTCCAGAGCCAGGTGATCCGATCCAAGAGACATGAAAAAGTTAAAAACTGGAGCGGGATCCGATGAAGGGGCGGGGAGATAAAAAAGGGGTAACCGGACCAGGCGCTTCATCAGTTCAGGATGCCGATAGGAGGCCAATGCCCTTGATCTGCGGACATAGGGCGACTCGATGGTAGGCAGGCCTCTGGGCATCTGTGTTCCAGTGCAGAGCCCGTGACAGAGTGAGTGTCTGGGTTTTGAAGGGAGGCTGGAACAGGGAGCAGATGCACAAAATCAACTAAAATGTGAAAGAGCTGGAGCACCCTTAAGGGGGAGGGATTAGAATCTTGACAGTTTCCTTCTTTTTTTCCTATGTATGATTTGTATTTTCTAGTATGTCCATAGCTTCTACATTTTTGACTCAAGCTCAGTCTCTGTTATCTTATACAGGGCTCTGAATACAAATGTCCATCCTTTGCTACGGCTACCCATGCTACCCCCTATTTAGTGTACTGCTGGCTTATAAATGCCCCCCAATATTTTACTCATTTATTATTTACATGTTTCAATGTCAAGGCAATTGTATTTGTTTTTAATGTGTTTTCACTAGAGAAAAACATTTCTTTTCTAATTTTTCATTTAATTAATAAATGTTGCTACTCCTTATTTTTGTTTAACTATCACATTACCCTTGCTTTTAGACCCCAACTTGCTGATGATAATCATCCATTATCTCTAGCCTGCAAATATTTACAGGGTATTGAAAACAAAATAGCCCCTTTCTAAGCCTCTTTGTTGACTTCTTTGGTGTATGAACAGTAGATTATGCTTCATTTTCTGTAGAACTGAACCACTCAGGCCTACAGTTTATGCATTCAAAAACACAAACAATTCCAAAATTTCTATTTCTAAGTATTTCTTAATTACTTTAATACTATAAAGGACAATTAAATACTATAAAAGACAATTACATTTTTTCTAGGATCTACCCATTCATTGTGTGGCTTTGCCCTTGCAAATACCTTGTTTTGCTGGTTTATGAGGTCTGCTATACAGTATATGCCATTCCGTGTCCAATGTTTTACTGTAGATCTGTGTAGCTGGGATGGGTTCATCTGCTTTTGTCTTGCCAATTTCTTTCGGTTGTATAGGTGCTCGCAGAGGACCCATTTTCAGTGGAATGAAGTAGGGTCTGTACTAGTCAATATTGTATTTTGTACTAAAGACAGTCACACTTATTCTTTCGGCCTTCAATACTCTTTCTCAGTTCATTTGAAATTGTCTGCTCCCACTAAATGACTGTTGAAGCCCCTTTGGGCATGTCTTTGCTTTTGCTACAGAACTTACATTCCACTAAATATATTTTTTTGCCGTATTCAATATACAGACTTTCCTTGGTTGCTCCAGGATTAATCTTTATGGCTTAATGCCATTTCAGCATGTATGTACTGATTTCAGTCCATCAGTAACAGCATACATTTTGTTTATTCCCTATTCTAATGAGTCAGTCATATACTGTATAGACTGTGAAACATCATCAAATATTAGCAGCTGAAACTGTATTGGTAGACATGGTCAATGACTGATTTATTACAAAGTTTCTCAGAGCACCAACTAGAGGGAAGGGCTTTATTTACTTCCTTTTTCAAAAGCCCCAAGACCGAGTAAGGAAAACAGAGATGAGAGAACATCTGTGAAGTTCAGATAAGCCTTATGTAACAATTCAAGCTGTTGTGTGCATCATAGTAATTGTAAGGGAAGATGAGAATATTAAAATGACTTTTTTTCAACTCAGACTAATCCCACTGATGACTGTACTGGATAAATTGTATTCTATGCTTGCATTTGTCAACTCCTCACAACAATTCCCTTTTTGACATGGTCAGTGTTTCCTTGGTCTATCTGAGGTGGGTCCAAGCTACCTGGTTTGTGGGCTTTCATCCCTCAAACCAAGTGATATTTACAATCCTCCTTATTTCAATTGCATTAGTTAGAACTTGCCTGTATCTTCTGGAACAAAATAATTACAATAACTGTTCAACTCTAATTCAGAGCTTATAATTAAAAAAACGGTGCTCAGATTTACATTTATTATTAGAATTAATTTGCAAATGTTTGACTTTAGTTAGGACAAAAATGATATTTTAATCAAAATGAAGAAAAGCTACAATGTTAGCAACATTCTGATTCCGTGTTAGAAATAAAAAACATCTATTAAAAAAACAGCAACCGCAGCACTGAACAATTTGCTCCATGAGTTAGTCACAGGTGCTCAATATATGCAGGATTTAGATTTGAACATCAGAAAAATATGATTTTTTTCTTGACATATGCTCACTTTTAAGACATTTAATAAATGACAATTATAACAATATAAGACCTATGTATTCTGGTAACATTTGTTTTCAACATGTTATAAGCAATATTTGAAGCATTCTATTTTAATAGATTTACTGAATAAAACACTAGGAGAAATTACAAAATATGTTTTTTTTTGTGAAAATGTTCTGAAAAAAAATACTTTAGTACAGCATATTTGGTACTAAAGTCAATAGAGTATATCCTTTTGCATGGACAGATTTTGCTGCTATCAAGTGTGAATTAATCTTAAATTTTGATGTAATGTCGAGTAATAAGATATGTACACTTTTTTTGTTTTATTATAAAATAGAATGTTAAATCAATTCAGAGAGCCAATACATCCAAATCTTAGAATGTGTATATGATTCCCTTAAAGATCTGGAAAATGTTAGCAAAGGCACTACTTTCTTTAGGATTTAACTACAGATTTAAGACACATTCTCCACATGCTGGTTGAATGCAAAGGCACATATCCAAAGCCACCATGAGTGCTGAAGAGCTTAATTATACATGAAATTGCGATGAAAGAAATTATGCTTATGCATTAAGTATTGGTATATGGTGTCTTAGCTCATTAATTGCCATTTAATAGGTTACTTTCTGATACTGTCATCTGTTTCTGATGCTTAAAAACAATAAAGGCAATTTTCAACATCTTAAAAGCTCATTCTAGCACCAAAACAGAATGCCTGATTTGGCAACTTTCAGCATCTGTTATTAGCTACCTGTGGAACACTATGATGAGTATCATCCTAGCAATTGCCTCTGTCATTTACTGTATTTTGCTTAGAGCTGCCTTGGAACTCTAGACCCCTGTCTAGTTGCCCTCATTCTCGGCTCCTTTCCAGGACACCTTCCATAATCATGGGACTGACCTTGAACTACCCTTGTTCCACCACTGAAGCAGCACACACTCCATGCAGGAGAGTGTTACCCTGGTCTAAAGAGCAGACCCCCCAGAGTGCACTATTCATGCACATGAATGTTTGCACACTTCCTTATCGACCACTCGGGCTTGAATTTCCTGCCCAGCCTTCTTGCCTCTTCACTCTGCCATGGAACCCAGTTCCCTGCCAGGTGCCCGGTTGTCCATACTGTCCGGCTGGTGCTACAGATGCAGCCATTCAAAATGCGGGGGCGATACCGCATTATTTTCCTGTACACTGTACGCAGTCAACCGCGAGTTACCGGTAAATACCGCTAGTTACCGTAAATTCTCCTATAATACGGCAAGCAAAATAATAGTATCCGGAATTTCCGCAAGGTGGAGCTAATAAAGCTCAACCTCTCATGTTTGAGCTGTCGCCATCAAAGTCTTTAACGAAGATATTACTAATAGTATTAATAATGAATGACCTTGGACAAGCTGTAAGTGTAAACTCAAAGTATTGCCCTGGTCCACATTCTTTTTTTCATTGACCCTCTTTGTAAAAGTAACACCACAGCATTTCGCAATCACGCATTTGTTTCCAATCATGCAAAGTACAGTAATTTTTGAGAATCTCCGATTCACCATGCCTTTCACATGCTCATAAAAGAGATTGATTTAGGAACATAAACATATTACCGTATGCAAACTGTACTGTATACAGTATGTATATGTATATTTAATGTCTTAACTGTGCCCGTTTAAGTATTGAATATTAATATGGAATTTTACCACTGAAGGGAAATCTTAGTGCCTGAGCATAAAAAGAATAGGAGCATACTGCAATGCGTGTGAAGGCCATAAACGATATTAATTTTGGAACTTAAACATACAGTATATGGCTGGTCTTGGTACTTTAAAGAAAACATACACACCAGTATTCCATTTCTCCCTAAACATTTTAAGCATCGAAGACTTTAACTAACGTGATACCGGATTCAACAAGCATACTTTTAGAATTTGATTAAAAGGGAATATTATATGGAATCGCGTATCTCAAGAAATTAATAACGATATGATTATATTCGTGTACTGCGACAGGGCTGTGTAGGGATGTTTCGCCTCTTGCTTCATGCGACTTCCCTTGTAGCCCACTGGTCTACGTGCCTGATTACCAACTCACGGGTTGTGTGTTCAACTCCAGCTGGTGCTGGACTTTTCTTTTAACAAAGATTTCTTCGAAAAAATAGAATAGCAATATTATGGACAATCAACTGACTTTTATATTTCAAAATATCACAACATGATAGATTCTAAGTCATTTTTGATAACAATGAATAGTCACCTTCTTCCCTTCTGACAACGGTCCCTGCTTCTGCTTCCTGCTTCTATTGTGTGTGTGTGTAATAGAGTAAATTTTTATAGAGAAATGGAGGCTGGACAGTATGCGTTACAATATAAACATTTATATTGATTTAAATCGTTTTTTGATTTAAATCGCAAACGCGTATTTAATTATATGTGTTTTTTTAATCATAATCAGACTAATGCAACATAAATTGATACAGTATCTTTGTCTTCTAAGTATCTTAATAAACTTTCAGCATAGCTTTCTACCCGTTTAGATTTATTTTTCTTAGGATTTTTGATCAAACGTGGAAGGATTAGATTGTAATCATTTTTATTTTTCAAATACATTTTAGAAAAGTGTAATCTATACCTGCCCAGACTGTACGCCTTCCTAAACCCCGCCCTGACCACTTTCACTCCTGTCCTGCTCTTCCCCGCGCACCCCAGCCGGGCGCTCTTCGGCCTCTGCCCGGGACGAATGTATATTTTGATATTTACACCCGGCGCGGCACCGAGGGAGCGTCTGCATTTATAACTTAGTTTTTTAAATTAGTCAAGCAATATGAAGCATCTCCTTTTACTTTTAAGTCCCTTAAATACATTGAGCACAACTTTCTCACCACTTAAGATTACTTTTTGATACCATCCTTACACAAAGCAGAAACTTTCCGATGACATACAGTACAAGTGGAATGATTACAGATTTTAATCGTCTTTAATTTTGTTACGTTATACGTTTAAGGAACGTTTCATCTAAACAAACACCACAAAACTATTCTCGATTGTATTTCTGAATGTTATGTTACACCTACAGTAGTTCACTGCTTTAAATACATTGAAATAAGAAAGTTAGGTGTAGCACTTTAGATCTTTTTTTCTGAACCAGGGAAAATCTGATCATGTTTCTCTATAACAATAATAAAAAACTTTATTTTACATATCACCTTTAAAAGTGGCATCTCAAAGCAATACAGTAGATGGAAAAACAGTTAAAAGGGACCAAAGTAAATACCAGACAAACGCAAACGCGTTTTTAATAAAATGCTTTTATTTATTCAGCAGAGAGTGAGAGGGACATCCAGCAGAGAGAGACACACACACCGGTTTCCATTGACAAAAGTAATTGTTTTTTTTCAATTCCTCTTGTCTAACAGGAATGTTTTGTTTGTGGACAGACTGTTAGACTAGAGGTAAAGAGCGCCTCCTTCTACGAAGCATTTCGTTGATCCGATCACGAATTCTTTTCCAGTCGCACGAAGTAAGGGTTGAGAATCTCCGATTCACCATGCTACTAATGGTTTGCCGGAGATTGCAAGGCAAGGCACTTTAGCCTCTGGACCCATCGAAATTTACAGACGTGGTCCACCCCCAGTAAATTTCAAAACTCACAAGATTTTGAAACACGAGGGCGGCGTAGCGGTCGGCTCTTGCTCTCCCGTCTATGCCGATGCACTGCAAGTACAACCCCCCCTCCATCTCCTGAGTGATGGGTAACAGTTGGATATCTGGGAGAATTATTCGTCCCACTGGCGTCTGTGAATTCCGCTCTGTAAACGGTGCTTCCTGGGGGGATATAGACGGCGGGGACAGCATCAACAAATTCCTGCACGGTGGTGAGCGGAGAGGCCGGGATGGAGTGTCCTGAGGCGATGTGTGCTCTGCGGGGGGCAGAGCTTCTGCCAGGCATTGCAACCGGCGCGGCGGGGAGAGGCACTTTTCGGGAGACAGCTGCTCAACGGTTTGACTGCTGGAACATACTGTCTCCTTCCTCTGTATTTTCAGGAGTGTCTCTAGCCTCCCAATCCTCCCCAGTAATGCGTAGTACTGCTCCTGCTGCTGCCGAAATGTCTCCACACAGGTGCTGCTTCTACAGGTTGGCACCCTGGTCAGTGCCCGAGAGCAGAGACCCACAGCCTTTGGCAAAATAACATAATTCACTTAAGAAATAAAGTCACACAGTAGTATTCATCAGTCACGGAACAGACGTCAAAATAAACTTTTCTTTTTTTCCGTCTTACCGCTTTCTTTTTTACTGTCCTGGTGGTAGATTTCGAAGATCGTTTTGCCGGTGCTGTGTTTTCTTGAAGAACAGGCTACGAAGAAATAATTATAATTGAATTTAAAATTCAAAACGGCAATAATACCTTGTAATATGCGCTGTAATCACGTATTTCAGATGAAGTCTGCTGTATTTGCTTACCCTTCGCTCTTTGGAAGCTGGGGCGGCAGAAGCACCGCGTCTCTTCCCGTAAAAGGTCTTGGTCTCCATACTGTACTGTGGTCGCTGTAGTGCAGGTTCGCAGTTTTTTTTTGTGATGGGAGCTCATCCAATCCCTTGATGTATTTATGCTATATTCACATGTACGGATAGAATGTTCATTGTCTTCCAATGAAAGGCGGGTGCCTTTTGCCGAAGTCGGGAGACATTAGAGGCTTGCCACACCCGGACTGTTAAACCAACGCATTAGCACGTCAAAGCCCATTGAGGACCCGGGCGCAATAGTTGTTTTGTCCCTTGATTTACTGATCTGCATTAATTATGGAAATCGAGATCCTGCTCTTTGCAGACGACCTGGTCCCGCTGTCGCCCACAGAACAGAGGCTGCGCCAGAACCTGGCACTGCTGGAGCAGCACTGTCAGACCTGGGCGCCGACAGTCAATCTGGACAAGACCAGAGTTATGGTTTTCCAGAAAAAAAGCCAGACCTCAGGGAAACAGGTACAAATTCACACTTAACAACACATTAACACCTAACAACGGGAGCAGGGACGAATTAGGCCAGTACCCACTATTTTTAAACATACAGAAAAGAATATTAAAGTATTGAAGTATTGGCTTCAGAACATTAAAGTGCCCCTTTTCCATTCAGCGGGTGCCTGAGCCGCTGTGTCCTATCTTCTGACAGTCGCCGTTGTGAATGTCTTTAGAGTGTATCTTATTTTTAGTACTATATTTTTGTATTATATTCCCTATTAATCAAACTCTAAGAGTATGTATCGGCTTGTCCCCTCCTCCCGCCCCTTTCTGTGTACAGTAGAGCCTCCTGTCCAGCCAGCACATGTCCACAGACATTCACAACAGCGACATATCATAAAACGTTTGCACATATAGTTAAATTATTAGTTGTTTTTCAGGAAGTTAAAAAAACCACTTGAATTACTTATCCAGTCTCTCGAAATAAAGTTATTTTTCAAGCAATGCAGCAAACGTCGGGCAATGTGTTTTTTTTCATCCAACATTGACAGCCACATCTTAAATCTTGTCAGTCAGCTCCTTTTTCTCTATTTGAATTGTGGTTTACACATCACACGACTTTAAAAGCTAGAAAGACAGGTTTCGATTCACATTAGCTGGCGAGCCTTGTTAACAAAAAAACAGACAATACACAGGGAGGGGGAGGTCAAGCGAGAGAGAGAGTTTTTTACCCTCTGTCTAAAAACCCAAATAACCCGGGGCAGAGACTCTGGGGGGATCATTGCGTGGTGCAGAGCGGAGCTCAGTCAATTCTTATGGAATGTGTTTTCTTTCTTCTTTTTTTCAGCATGGAATAAACCTGTTACTTGATTCATATGGATGCCCGGTTCCGCCGGGGATTCAAAACATTTTTTATTTTTTTTTAATCGGGTATCAAAGGGAATAGCAGTATAACCCTGTTCATGCACAAACAGTGGCATGTTACATTATTGATTTGGGTGTCTCCTCTTGCCAGAAAGCTCTAAATTGCATTTTGAGCGCGGTTTTTGACTTTTTTTAAATTGCATTTTGAGCGTGGACAGCACATACAAGGGTTAATTGCACAATGAACTGCACCAAGAAATTTAAAATAGTCTTCTTTAGGTGTGATACAGTCTTTTAATACAGTCTTTGCTGTGCTCTTGAGGGTCCTTGTGATATTTCGAGCTCTGGTTGAATGATAAGTGTCGCAGTTTAAAGTGTCGCAGTTTATTTATGGGTTGCAATTTAGAAAAAGTCAAAAACTGCACTCAAAATGCAATTTAGAGCTTTCTGGCAAGAGGAGACACCCAAATTAATAATGTAGCATGCCACTGTTTGTGCATGAACAAAGTTATACTGAGATTTCCTTAGATACGCGATTAAAAAAAAAATAAAAAAAAATATGAATCCCCGGCGGAACACATTCCATAAGAATCAGCACTTTTACAGGATATATCGCCTTTAAAGGTGGCTTCTCAAAACGCTTTACAGGATAAAAACAACAAGAACAGCAGCAACAACAATATTGTATTTCATTGCACTTTGAAAACCAAGTAATAACTTAACTATATGTGCAAACGTTTCATATGTCACTGTTGTGAATGTCTATGGAGTGTATCTTATTTGCCTTACGTCTTGGTTATCTCGCTCGCCCTCCCCCCTCTCTCCCTCAATTCAATTCAATTCAAGGTGTTTTATAAGCATGACAGATGGGAAGAATCAGTATTGGGTATTTACTTTGCTTTGAGATTCCACTTTTAAAGGTGATATATAAAATTTTAACTAAAATAAATTGATATCTTTGTCTTCTAAGTATCTTAATAAACTTTCAGCATAGCTTTCTCCCCGTTTAGATTTATTTTTCTTAACTAGTATATTTTAGATCTTTTTTTCTGAACCGGGGAAAATCTGATCATGTTTCTCTGTAACAATAATAAAAAAACATTATTTTACATATCACCTTTATGTGATATCACCTTAAGGATGCGCAAAGAAATTTAAAACAGTCTTCTTTAGGTGTGAGGGTAGGAGTGGATCGCAGCAGGCATAATCGGCAAATTAGGAAAACAAAGAACAGGACAGGCGAGACGTTTATCCAGAGAGCGAGTGATCAGAAAAAGGAACAGCTGTTACACCCAGGTTTTACGCTCTCTCTGTTGAATGAATGAAAGCATTTTATTAAAAACGCGTTTGCGTTTGTCTGGGTATTGTCTGGGGATTGTAATCTGTGGTTTACATCTACTGTATTGTTTTGAGATGCCACTTGTAGTGGTTTGATGGGTTTACTGAGACAATTATTAATTGTAGCAGTAATCACGAGGTTGTTCGTTGGGGCTTTTAGAAAATCAATCGTCAGAACAACTAACAACGCACACACACGTGTTCAATACACGAGATACATTTATTAATATAAACTGTGCACCAAACATATACTAGTCTGCCTGGATACGAGCGGCAGACCTTACTGTGAGGGTTATCAATATACAAGGTATATAATCTCGAAGAGATGCAAACACAAAGAGATACACAACAGAGAATATATGTCAATATATATCGTTCGGTTACCAAATCGCTAATCAGTGTTATTACCCACTGTTACTCTAAACTCGGAAGTAAATACATTACTCATGAATTAAATTGATAACAACTTGTGTTGAGGTACAATTGAATTCTCGAGACACAATGTAGAACATGGGGTTTACTTATCCACTGTGTATGGATTTGGAATTTCCCGGCACGAACACCAAACCAGCTGACAGGCTCTGTTGCAGCCTCTGACTGCGGCGCGCAGGGCAGTCGTTGCTCCGAGGGGATCTACCAGCAGTCCGGCTGGCTAGTAGAAAGTCTCTATGCACAGAGTGTGACCGCGAGTCCTCACAAGTCACTCTTTTGCCTGGGAAGAAGCTGGTTCGTTCCTGGTCCAGCGCTGCTTCTCAATAAGCTATTCAGGTTGTCGACGGGGGTCCAACTGTAGGCTGCCGTTGATCAAGCGGAGCATTCACGTTGGTAGAATTCTGAGTACGTACGGGATCCTCAGCCTCGCACTTTGAACAAAGTCCAAGTCCTTTTGCAGACAACAGCAGTTGTCACGTGATTGTCTCTGAGGATGCGCAAAAATGGCCAAGGAGAGCCCCGATCTGAGCTTGCGCTCCCTTTTTGACCAAGTCCCAGATGTGTGCTGATTGGTTGAGAGTTTGGCTGGCATTGGAGACCCACGTGGTATTACCACGCCCTGCCAGTCCCTGATTGGTTGGTCAAGGTGAGATATAAGTCACTTACTCTTGACACTTAGGAATGCAGTTCAGATGTCCATTCGGCACTCCCTACACTGATAGGCGCCAATGGATGACCATTGATCATGATAGCCAGGCTTAGCTAAGTGCATCCCCGTCTGGGAGCTTGTTCCTTATCAAAAGAAAACATCTTAAATCAGCCTGCATGAATACTTTCTCTGTGGCTGCACCACAGAGATGGAGGGTGAGATGGGGCCTCCTTTAGGAAAGCATACCAACGCTTAATTCTGTCTTATTAACAAGCATTGCCGCTACACACTTTTAAAGGTGATATGTAAAATAAAGTTTTTTATTATTGTTATAGAGAAACATGATCAGATTTTTCCCCAAAAAATAAATTTTTTGAATCCCCAGCGGAACACATTCCATAAGAATCAGCGCTTTTATATATCGCCTTTAAACACATATATTTAAACGCGTTAAAAACGCGATCCAAATCAATATAAATGTTTATTTTGTAATGCATAGGTGACTATTCATTGTTATTAAAAAGACTTAAATCCGATCATGTTGTGATATTTAGAAATATAAATTTGTTTGGTGCGAGTGAGGTTTTATTTAATCTCTGACCAAGGGAAACGTTTCATTTTTTCAAAGAAATGTTTGTTAAAAAAAAGTCATAGTTCCAGTGGGATTCGATCACAGACCGTGTGACATGGGAGACAGGAACCTAACCCACAGCGCCACCAGCAAGGTCACATGCAGAGTGCTGAAAAAGCACTACAGAAACATTATCGACAGACAATGTACAGCGTGTACTATTGTTGTGTTGCGGTACATGAATATAATTATATCGTTATTAATTTCTTTAGATACGCGATTCCATATTATATTCCCTTTTAATCAAATTCTAAAAGTATGCTTGTTGACTCCGGTATCTCTTTAGTTAAAGACTTCGATGCTTAAAATGTTTAGGGAGAAATGGAATACTGGTGTGTATTTTTTCTTTAAAGTACCAAGACCAGCCATATAATGTATGTTTATGTTCCAAAATTAATATCGTTTATGGCCTTCACACGCGTTAGAGTATGCTCCTATTCTTTTTATGCTCAGCTACTAAGATTTCCCTTCAGTGGTAAAATTCAATATCTACAACGGGCACAGTAAAGACGTTTACTGTAAGTCTTTCTACGACAGACCAACGGACCAAGAGTGCCCCTGTCGGTCAACCAATCACGAACCACTGTACCGCGCGTCATCTTGCGTCACAATGCGCGACGCCGTAGCCAATTACCTCCGGTATGTGTCTGTACCGCGCACTTTGAATGGCTGCATCTGTATCTAAGCACTGTCTAAGCATGGTTACTCACTTACTATACTTCTTAATTCCCTCATCACTTTCTCTCTGTTGTTCCAGAGTGCTCTAACCCTCACAGTTGGGCCTCTTTTGGCTCTCTGGTCTCTTGCGCTTGGATACAAACAGCCGTGGCATAACACATATAGTCTGAATTACAGTAAATAAAAATCATCATGCTTTTAAATAGTTTCTTTAACAATATCTATACATGCGGTATATCAATACTCTCTTCTTAGTATGCATTATAATTATTAATCTATGCAATTACCCACATTTTTATTTTAAACACCAATGGAAAAAATGAACATTTCTCTGCAGCAAGATCTGCTTCATTGTTAACAATGTTAAATTGCAAGTTGTGATGAACAATAATTTTTTAGTACTCTTTGAACCACATTCCCCTAGTGTTTTATCCAAGCACCATTATGCTAAATGACAGCTCCTTTGAATCACAATATATCTTTATGCATCTGATATAATTTTAGTGTGGTTACATTTCTTTAATTACTCATTCACTACTGCTAATTGTTTAGTTGTGTCAAAACACTCTGCAGCTTATGAACAATGAACCAAGGAAAAAGTGATCTTATTACTGAGAACTCTTATCGAGAAGGTGGTCTGGAAAAGTTTAAAGGTGGTCTGAAAAAAAACAGGATTAACTTACACTGTAGTAAATAATTTAAGGTATTTTAATATTGTATTTACTCAACCATAAATCATTATTTTTTTCTCTTGGAGTTCAGATAACATAATATGTAAAGATAACATTCTTTAAGAAATTATGATAACACTTGCATCGATATTTAAGACATAATTGAGGAAATTATTCTCAACAGAATAACACAACACATAATTGAAGTCTGAGGAATGAAAAAAGAAAGATATACTTTTCAATTAACTATCAAATTGTAACATTGAAGGGAAAACAAAAAAAAATAGTCTTTCACAAATGTTCAACCATCACAATTAAAGCATTATACTCAAGAGTGCCAAAGCAGATCACAGAAACCATTTTAAACTGAAAACAGATTTAGAAAATCTACAAATAGGACACCACAGTTTTGTGTTATGTTTTTTTTTTCAAATTATTATTTTAGGATTTTTTTTACATATGGTATGACAATTCAGTACCTTAAAATCAGATTAACTCTTGATAACAGTTGGTTTTGCTGTGACCAAACAATACAGTACACAAAAGATAAAGTGCATTTCCCTTATTATAGTGGCTGGCTTCAAACTGTTTCAGACTTTAAACATTGGGTTATGTTTAGAATTTGGAATTATATAAATTCAATTTAAGCTCAAGGTAGAATCTCTCAAGACTTCTAATTACAAGCAGTATGTGATGGCCACAACTCAATGAGCTCCTGCTTGATAACCCCCTGTTTTTCATTCGTCCTCAGTTCAGAGCCATATTTTCTTTTTCTGTGTTATTTTTCTTTTTGATCAGTCTTTTTATCACCACGGCACTGTATCTGCTTAAAATTCATTTCACATGGGTCTATGGCAGTTTGGCGGACAGGTTTGAGAGGCTGAGGACCCTCATCTTCAACCTGCTGCACTACACAGATTATCAAGCTATTCTTTGGGAAGCTCAGAGCACCCACCCTAGCAGGACAGATGGAAGTCTGCTGTTTTTCCTTACCAGTTACTCACCAGCAACAGGAGCTGAGAGGAAAACACTTGCTGGAGTAATAGACAAGCTGTGGCTGAAAGGGACTCAAAATGTTCTGATCTATTTACCATCACTCCAGGTATTGCATCCAAGTGAGAAACAGTTCTTTTGAGGCTCCATTTGAAATTAATACATTTATTGCTACTCTTTGAGTCTCACCTTTTTCAGTGAAGAAATCTCTCTAAAGAAGGATAGTTCTACTAACTTTCTTTTTGAGTGAGGCTTTTTACCTACTATCAGTGAATTACTATGAATTACTATGCACTTGTATGAGTACATGATTTTTTTCTTTCTTTGATTTCCTTGGTATTGGTTTTGAAGTCGGCTCTGTACTATAACATTCTGCTTTAGCTTCGTTTGGGGGGTTCTGTGGTGGTTTAGTCCTGTCACAAATGACCATTTGTTTCTAGGATGGTGTTCTTGCTGACAAATGAAGGAAGACTTAGTTTCCCCACATACAGATGCAGCCATTCAAAGTGCGCGGTACAGACACCGCAGTACAGATACCGCAGGTATGATGACACGCGATACCGCGGTACGTGATTGGTTGACCGACAGGGGCACTCGTGGTCCGTTGGTCTGTCGTAGAAAGACTTACTGTAAACGTCTTTACTGTGCCCGTTGTAGATATTGAATTTTACCACTGAAGGGAAATCTTAGTAGCTGAGCATAAAAAGAATAGGAGCATACTGTAACGCGTGTGAAGGCCATAAACGATATTAATTTTGGAACGTAAACATACAGTATATGGCTGGTCTTGGTACTTTAAAGAAAAAAATACACACCAGTATTCCATTTCTCCCTAAACATTGTAAGCTTTGAAGTCTTTAACTAACGTGATACCGGAGTCAACAAGCATACTTTTAGAATTTGATTAAAAGGGAATATAATATGGAATCGTGTATCTAAAGAATTTAATAACGGTATGATTATATCCGTGTACTGCGGCAGGACTGTGTAAGGCTGTTTCGCCTACCTGATCATGCGAGCTGTCTTGTAGCCTACTGGTCTATGTGCGAGACTACCAACTGGCAGGTTGTGTGTTCGAATCCAGCTGGTGCTGGACTTTTCATTTTTATTTATTTATTTTTTAATCGCGTAACATAAACATATTACCGTATGCAAACTGTACTGTATACAGTATGTATATGTATATTTAATGTCTTAACTGTGCCCGTTTAATTGAATTAAAAAAAAATTATTTAACACGAACATTAAGCTGTTTACATCTTCCGCCTGAGAACAGTCACCCGTTGCTACCCAACGCAGAATGGTGATTGGCTGACACTATCTGACACCCCTCTGATTGGAGAAAAAAGACGTGCTGGTGTGCTATACACACTACCAGGAAGAGGATTTCTTTCTATTCAAAACGTGTATTTTAAAAGTTTAAGAAGTAAAAACCTTACAGCGTACACAGATTTCTAAACTGATCAGGATCGTTATCTTTGTCTTATGCATAATAATGTTCACCGCTCTGTCCAGCAAATTAATAATAAACTTTATTTTATATAGCGTTTTAAACGAATAAGTAATTAGATTGCTCATAAACCTAATCACTTGCTTTTTCTTTTTATTTAGGCTCAGATTTCAACTATAGATCATATTATTAATAACCATAATAACAACCAACCAACAAAAACAACCATATAAACATAATGGTGGTGCTGGACCTTCCAGTTTTATTTATTTTTTAATCGCGTAACATAAACATATTACCGTATGTAAACTGTACTGTATACAATATGTATATGTATATTTAATGTCTTAACTGTGCCCGTTTAAGTATTGAATATTCATATCTAATTTTACCACTGAAGGGAAATCTTAACATAAACATACAGTATATGGCTGGTCTCGGTACTTTAAAGAAAAAAATACACACCGGTATTCCATTTCTCCCTAAACATTGTAAGCTTCGAAGTCTTTAACTAACGTGATACCGGAGTCAACAAGCATTCTTTTAGAATTTGATTAAAAGGGAATATAATATGGAATCGCGTATCTCAAGAAATTAATAACGATATAATTATATTCATGTTGCAAAAGAACTGCAACGGACATAAAAACTCCCTTGCATGGTTTCATTACGACCAGAATCGGTCTTGAGATATTTTTAACTTGATTTACAGTATTTGAGAGGTATGTCTTAACACCGATACTACAGTGCTTAAGTACTGCTCACGTATATGTTTCTAGGTTTATATTATGCATTTCATACGGTCAAATTACTTTTGAGCAATAAGAAGCGAGAAACGGTATGCGTTTTACTTTCGTTTTGTGCTGGGACCCGTGGATTGATTAGAGATATCAAGTACATACAAGTCATTTTTTAAATGTTGTAGTTCGTCTTGAAAAAATGTTACGAGTACATCATCTATCAACAATTACACAGGTTCTGTTTCCATATTGCGGATTTTGGTTACGTAATATTATTTTCTAGATTTCACGTTGTGAATATGATGGGATGTCTGATGGGATGTTTCTAAAAATCCATCCTCTGTAAAACGTCTTCTCTAGTTGTCCTGCATATGTATTCGCTAATGAAGCTGTGTGTTCTGAGCCTAGATCTCTAAATTTCTGTATGAACCAGCTTAGAGGGCTAAAGACAGCTTGTGTTTAATTTGAGTGTAAGGCAATTTATGCTTCTAAAGTCATGGTCAGCATTTATCTTTGTACTGTGCTGTAAACTTGTTCTGTGCCAAGTCACATTATTTTATGGCGTTTTTAAAGCGTTATCAAATACGGTGTTACTGTAGTTTACTGAGTCCCATGTCACATGGTCTGTGATTGAAACCTGTAAAACCGGTTTAATTCGTCACAGCCAGCACTCTTCAGGTGTGAGGGTCTTCTGCTCAGAATGAAACGCTAAAATGTTTGTGTATATTCTAATGGTAGTGGGGGCGGGGTGTGTGGGAACAGGTTTGGTCGAAACATTTTCTCTGAAAGCATTTTCTTCGCAGTTTAACCGATCTTGTTACAGCATGTTACAGTTTACTATTATTAACCATATTAATTTTAAGTGCTTAATGTAAAATCTTGTAAAAATATATTTTCATTGTTCAAATATACATTAAGTCTGACTATCATATAATAAGTTAAATACAAAACTAAAGAAAAAATAGGGTTAAATATAATTCAAAATATTTTGCTAACAATGTTAACTGTTTATGAATAATAAAATGTATTAACTAAGGAGTAGGATGGCACAGTTGTTAGTATGTTTTTTGTTTTTTTTTAACCCAATCTCCGGGAAACCATTAGTACGATGGTGAATCGGAGATTCTCAACCCTTGCTGCGTACGACTGGAAAAGAATTCGTAATCGGATCAACGAAATGCTTCGTAGGAGGAGGCGGTCTTTTCCTCTTGTCTAACAGTCTGTCCACAAACAAAACATTCCTGTTAGACAAGAGGAATTGAAAAAAAAACAATGTTGTCAATGAAAACCGGTGTGTGTGTCTCTCCCTGCTGGATGTCCCTCTCACAAACTGCTGAATGAATAAAATAATTTTATTGAAAACGAGTTTGCGATTGTCTGGTCTTTAAATTCTGGAGATACGCGATTCCATATTATATTCCCTTTTAATCAAATTCTAAAAGTATGCTTGTTGACTCCGGTATCGCGTTAGTTAAAGGCTTCGATGCTTAAAATGTTTAGGGAGAAATGGAATACTGGTGTGTATGTTTTCTTTAAAGTACCGAGACCAGCCATATACTGTATGTTTAAGTTCCAAAATTAATATCGTTTATGGGCTTCACACGTGTTGCAGTATGCTCAGGCACTAAGTAAAAGGAGATGATTCGTATTGCTTGACTAATTTTAAAAACTAAGTTATAAATATAAAAATTGCAGGCGCTGCTCTGGTGCGTCGGCTACTACACAGTGCCTGTCTGCCGTAAGCGTTACAATAAACATACAGTACCCAACACTGCTTGTACCCATCTGTCATGCAAATAAAACAACTTGAATTGAATTGAATTGAGGGGAGAAGGGGGGGATACTAAAGCCAATACTGGCTCAATGGGCTTTGACGTGCTAATGCGTTGGTTTAACGGTCCGGGTGTGGCAGGCTTCCAATGTCAACTCGACTCGATTAGAAGACAATGAACGTATTTTAGCCCTAAATGAATTAATAGCAAACATGGTTTACATAAAATACATGTTTCCAAGAAAGTTTATAATAATACGATCTATAGTTGAAATCTGAGCCTACTTTAAAAATAAAGGAAAAGCATTTTCAGAGAGCAATCACGCTGTGTTTATGTAGAAAAAGTGATTAGGTTTATGAGCAATCTAATTACCTATTCGCTTAAAACGCTATATAAAATAAAGTTTATTTAGAGATGAATGATCAGTGTCGCAGTTTAAATAATGTGAGTCAGGAAACTAACACAGCGCCACCGGATTTAATAACGCAATAAAAACGCTATAAAATAATGTGACACAGTACAGCACAGTACAACAATACTGACCATGACTTTAGAAGCATAAATTACCTTACACTCAATTTAAACACAAGCTGTCTTGTAGAAATGCATTAGCCTGATCATGATTAAAAAACACATAATTAAACACGCGTTTGCGATTTAAATCAGAACACGATTTAAATCAATATAAATGTTTATATTGTAACGCATACTGTCCAGCCTCCATTTCTCTATAAAAATTTACTGTTGCACACACACACACAATAGAAGCAGGAACCGCTGTCAGAAGGGAAGATATGTTCAAAATATCGCAAATATCGATCATGTTGCGATATTTTGAAATATAAAAGTCAATTGATCGTCCATAATATCGCTTACCTATTTTTTCGAAGAAATGTTTGTTAAAATAAAAGTCCAGCACCAGCTGGATTCAAACACACAACCTGCCAGTTGGTAGTCACGCACCTAGACCAGTAGGCTACAAGACAGCTCGCATGATCAGGTAGGCGAAACAGCCCTACACAGTCCTGCCAGTACACGGATATAATCATACCGTTATTAAATTCTTTAGATACGCGATTCCATATTATATTCCCTTTTAATCAAATTCTAAAAGTATGCTTGTTGACTCCGGTATCACGTTAGTTAAAGACTTCGAAGCTTACAATGTTTAGGGAGAAATGGAATACCGGTGTGTATTTTTCCTTGTGATATTTTAAGCTCTAGTTGAATGATAGGTGTCGCATTTTAAATCATTTTCGTAGCTAGAAATGATGAAACGCCCTTTTAAAAGCAAGGAAGTTTTTATGCCCCGTTGAAGTAAAACAAAATGCCTGTCAAAGTATGGCTTGGACAGATTCCAAGTGCTTGTACAAATGTGCTAAAGAAATTATACTTTGAGTATACAGCTTGTCCAAAGTCATCCATTATTAATACTATTAGTAATATCTTCAGTAAAGGCTTTGATGCATAAATATTTCTGATAAAGGTAGGTTGTGTACTTTTGTCCAACTGAGCAATCTTGCTTTCATAAAATATACCAACATTTTAATGACTGATGATTAACATGCTGTAATACACAGTTCAAAATTAAAGGCTCAAATGCTGTACATGAGAGGTTAAGCTCCCCCTGGCGGTTTTACAAGGCGACGCCGGATAGTTAGTCATGTGACACACGTGAAACCGCGTGATACCGCGTGATACTGTGACACGCCCACCGGGGTATGCCGCGAAATACCTCACCCATTTTGAATGGCTGCATCTGTAGGCAACGATATCTCCTTTTCTCTAGTATACTGTA
Organism: Lepisosteus platostomus; assembly: GCF_059453375.1. Classification (NCBI taxonomy): domain Eukaryota; kingdom Metazoa; phylum Chordata; class Actinopteri; order Semionotiformes; family Lepisosteidae; genus Lepisosteus; species Lepisosteus platostomus. Next base: position 40,969,759 of record NC_142613.1, read on the forward strand.
TCTATGAAGCAATGCAAATTACATTGTGACCCCATTGGTTTGTACCAAATAACAATATGGTACCTAGTAGAAATACATTAGATTTAGCTCAATATGGTTCTTATGCTCTTTAATATTTCATAATGATGGTTTCTTATCTGATATATTTAGGGACAATGTCCTACTGTATATACCTTCCAGGATATCCTATCACATTATAATACACCAAATACCTTGTTCTTTTTTTTTTACTTGCATCTGCAATGCATATATATGGGGTTCCCTGGCATACAAAGCTTCCAATTCACCTTCCAGTTCAAAAAAGATACAAGGGGCAAGACTGCTGGAATAGTATCTTTAATAAGATCCTCTTATAAACCTCTTAGAATCAACAATAGCTGAAAAAGAGACCTATCTCTTGTAGAAAGCAGCTCATCATGGGACACTGTTTGGAGTAATCTGAATTTTGCATCAAGAAATCCTGATCATCAGCTGATCCATTTTAATTTTATTCATAGGACTTACCTAACACCTCAGAGATGTTTTTAAAGCATATAACCGATTCCCTAAGTGTACTCTGCATTACATGCGAGCCACAGTCACATTCTTTTGTAAGCCCTGGGAATGCACAGAAGATTTGGGACAATATACAGGTACAGTATGTCCAACACTTTACACACTGTTGAAGCAGAGTGTTCCTTGCTCCCCTTTGGTGTTACTGCTCGATGACAACTCAATTAACAGCATTACTAAAAAAAGATGATTTTGCATGAATGGATTTATTCACTGCTCAGGTTCTTGGTAACAGGGAAGAAACTTTGCATCTCTGGGAGCGTAGAAGACATGAAAATATTGCTGCCCTCACTGTCTTCTAGTTGCTGGTCTGGCTTCTCATGACACCTGGGAATAGTCACCTGGGATTGACTGGTTTTTGAGGAAAGCTGGAAAGGGGTGTGTTCCCCTTTCCAGATATTCATAGATAAAATACATATATGGGATAAATATGTAATATAATATTATTATCATTTTCTTTGTGATTATTCTTTATTAATATTAATGTTTGTTTTAGAAATGTTTAATTCCTTATGTGTTATCTTAATCTATAATTACAGTATGCTGCACAATATGTAAATTCTGAAACTGCATTGTTTTAAATCCTTTCCCCTGTGGATCATGGAGTGTCAAAAAGAAAACAGTCATAAAATGATGGATATTAAGTCATTTGGAATTGCTTCTAAAATAACTGTGCTGTGCCGTTTGCATGTCAGTATGCCTTGAATTTGATTTTGCTCTGCTCTGCAAAGGTATTCAGAAATAAATAATTCAAAAACATGAGACTGAATTAATATGTTGCTAAAGTTAACTCACTGTAAATCAAATATTGACAGACATCTGACATACATATTTAAAATCAAATGTTAAATTTGGATTGTCATGACATGATCAACATGAAAGTGTTAACATTTTTGTGCAGTCACCTTTTATTAGCTTAAATAACATCTCATTTCATCTAAGCAAGATTTGAACATACTGTAGCAAATGCAAGTTTTAAGAAACACATTTTAATATCACTTAATTCAAGGGTAAGGAGTTTACACAGTTGAGCTAATCAGGGTCATTCTTTTTATTTTTTTTTATGGAAACCGATATGTGGAGTTCTAGGGGAGAAACAGGGGATGCTCTGCCCCTTCCTCTATCTTTCAATAATTATTTAACCCTATTTAACTATTTAAACCCTAACCCTGCTAACACACACGTCTAGCGTTTTTTAATTCAACTTACTTGAATTCTGAGTGCTAAACCTATAGTGGCTCGCAGGCCTAATTCTCCATCATCTCCAGACTGCCTTTCTCTCCACTCCATCACCTTGAAGATTCTCCACGCTGTTCGTTTTCCACTGTTTCACCATCTCGACCTTGTAATTTTCAACCTAATCCTCCAATCCCCTGTCACCGATGCCCCTCTGTCTCCCATCCAGTCTCCCACATTACGCCGTTCAAAACGTTGCCGCACCACCTTGGATACGCTGACTCATCTCTTTGACAAGGACTGGCCTCTTCCAAAGCTCCTCAAACCACTGTTCAACAGATGTATTCCTATTCCTCCTCATTCTGACCATTAAGCCCCTTTTTTCTACTTTTATACGATTCCATTTCAGCTCAACCAGTCCTCCATCCTTCTCTCTATAGCAGTACCTGCAGCTCTGCCTTCGGCAAATCGGACAGCTTCTCTCAACTCTCCAGTGGGCCTTCTCTTCCACTGCTACCCAGCTCTCTAGCAGATTCTTTCTCTGCAGATTTCCCAGCAGCTTTCTCAATCTCTCAAACCACTTTCTTGCTCTTTAGCCAATTTTAACTCCCGTCTGCTCAAGCCTTAAAATTGCCTTCATTCAGCTTCGTCTCTTTCAGCCCCATCCATCTCCAGTCTCTTTTTTTCCCTCAGTACAGCTAATGCCTCAGACTATATGCTGCTCTCACGCCACCCTCATTTTCACAGCCAGATCCTTGAAGGTAAAGATGTGAATTCTGTTTCTCTCATATTAGATGGCTCTGATCGCAAATTACTGAGTACTGAAATCTGGAGATCTCCAGTTGTTCTAAATTGTGGGATCCACTCTCGGCAAATTTATTCTGAATTTCTCTATTTTCAGGGATGCCATTTTTTCTTTTCACCCTCCATGGTGCCAGGAGTGGACTATTACTCCTTATCTTTGTCTGTTAAGGTGGTTCTTTATTTTGCCTAATTAAATTTTCAGTTTGAACCAATTTGTAATTTATCCACTCTTCCTGTTCTAAGGCATGACCCTATTTGAATATTTTTAACCTAGCGGTCTCGCCCTTTCTAGATTGATCCGTCCCGCTGCTCCAAAATGACTTTCTTTCTTCTAAGGTCATACACCCATTTGTATTCCCACCCTGGAACACACCCTTCAGGATCTTCCCTCCCTTCTAGATATTCTTTGAATTGTTTCTACTGGCCTGTTTTCAATTCTATCTTACCCCAATGCTACAACCAACACTTTTTACCATTCGCAGATACCCAAATCCCTCATCCTCATGCCCATCTCAGCTCTTTTCTTCTTCAAGTTCCGAGTTCCGCATTCTTTTGTCGTCTAGAATCAAATCTCCACCCAGCTTCAATAATAATAATAATAATAATAATAATAATAATAATAATAATAATAATAATAATAATAATTGCTTATAGCACTTTTCTGGACACTCCACTCAAAGCGCTTTACAGGTAATGGCGACTCCCCTCCACCACCACCAATGTGCAGCATCCACCTGGATGATGCGACGGCAGCCATAGTGCGCCAGAACGCTCACCAATGGATATGTTACTACAGTACATGCTTTTGACCTATCTGCCCACACAGCCTACTCTTCTGCCAGTACTGCATGCTCTACCGTTCCCCCTTTCCACCGGCCACCTTTATTTCCATTTTAACCTCGCTCTTCTCGCTGTTTTCAAAGTGCAACAGGATCTTACCTCTGGGATTCAGTTCTGCCTCACAGTTCAGTCTCTTTAATGTCCTCACTGCTTTCTATTCCAGCACTCCATTTTACACTTTGTGGAATCCAGAGACAGCACCTCTAAGAGTTTTTTCCGAGAAGCCTATCTCCTTCAATATCCTTCACTTTTTTCCCCAAGACAAGGATGGATGCAATGTGTTTGACTGCTGCAGATTCTTAGAGCTGCAATTCACCAGTTTGTCTGTATTCTGCTTTCCAAAATTGTGTGACCTGACTTTTATCCCAGCCTCTCATTTTGTCTATGCTTTTCTAGCCTGATCCACTTCGTTGTGGATACTTCAGCACCCAGATACATGTTTTCTCCTCAGCTGTGAGCTTCAATCTCCAATGCTGGTCTCAACCCTCAGTTTACTCTCCTCGTTTCCTCAGAATTGGAACTGCTATCTCCACTTTAGATTAAATGTAGGTTTTTTTTTTCCTCTCCACTGTGCCGTCAGGCTCACACATAGGCTTCACCTTCCTCTTCTGTTCTTTTCTCTTGTTTGTTTTAATTATGCATTGGCACACACTTTGTTTGTCCTCCCAGGCATTGGGAGGGAAAGTGTTGGTCTGGGGGTCCATCTTTGGGGGGTAAATGAAGCCCTCTTCCCCGATCTCAGGTTGGCGGCGCCACCTTGACCCTTTTTGGGGAGGTTCTCAAGCGTGAGCCAGAGGGGACCTCCGGCCACATTATTCTCAGGAACTCTAACTTACTAATTATAGTTCCCTCGGTCCCCTGAGGGTTTATCTCAGTTTCGAGGCAGTGCCTCAAAGCGACTCTCAGCAAGTCAGGGGATTTCTTTTGCTTCCTTCCCGAGCAGCTTTCTCTTCATTCTCAACCCCGTAAGCAGGGCCTCTTAAAGCGATTCCTCCAGTCAAGGGTTCTTTCTCTTCCTCCTTGAGGAATTTGTTCCCAGTCATGGGGCAGTGCCTTTCATGCAACTCTTAGCGAGTCAAAGGACTATCTCCTCCTTTCTATCCCCTGAGGGCAACGCCTCTCAAAGCGACCCTCAAGGAGTCAGTGGAGTCCTCCCCTTCCTTCCCTGCCCCTGAGGGGCTTTCTCCCAGTTGTGTTGCAGCGCCTCTTAAAGTGACCCTCAAGGAGTCAGTGACATCTTAGGTAAGGGTTAGAAATTGGTATGGACATATGCTCACATACTGTGCATATGAAGTGTCATGAACAGTTATGAAGATGTTATTATAAAATATATATAAACACCACAATACAGTATTTTGTGAGAATATAGCTTCCTTTGAATGACTTAATGTCGTATTTCAAGACAGTCTGACAATTGAAAAGAAATCATTTCTGTGCTTCATACATGGCCCTTAGAAGTTCTTGTTCTTTGTGCAACAGGCTGACTTTGAAGCCACATTAATAACAAACTGGAATGAATTCAACATGCAAACTACAAAAGTAACCAAGGAATCAGTGATTACATTATGACATCATTTTGGTATCTATGTGATACAGCCTTCCCTGTTTGAAACCAGGGACTAAAAATAAATATAGTGTAACAATTTCTCATTTTAATCAAAACATATTTTATTTCCCTTTAATTGGAACCTCTGTATCTCTGTAATATGCAGTTAAAGCAATTCTGGAGTCAGTACTCTTGAAAATAAAATAAAGCTTACATTTCAAAACACTTCTACTACTACTGATATATTAGCATTAAATGAAGTATCAATCCTTATGTGTAGTGTACTTAAATAAAGCTTTGATTATGACCAGAAAACTGTCATCTTTTTAAATAAAAACATTTCTGTCCATATTACAAAAGTGAAAACTTCACCACTTGTGCTGATTCATTGATTTAAGTATGTTAGTGATAGTAAAGTTTACATTTATAGGATTTTATGTATTTTAATGGAGCTGTTTGTGATAAAAGAATGATGGTTTAACTTATTTATGTCGCAGCTAGAAACAGCTGTTTCCTTAAACAATATATATTCATTACATGCCATTGGGTAGCAATGTATCTAGGAATTAATTTGGGGAAACTTCATTTATTGTCATTTTATTATTTCAAGGTCATTGAGCAAATGTGACACTGGTAGGCAAGAAAGTCATTTAAGGACTTAAATTGCAGGGAATAAGGACAAAGAAGAAATGTAAATCAGTTGAAACTAAGAGAAGCTCAAACCTATAGCCTCTGGGAAAAGCAATAAGTCAAGAACTGTCTATATAGCTCCACATTCTTTTTTGTGTTATGTAGTAGCATCTCCTCTATTGAGCAAATTATTTTAGGCAGATGCAGTAAATAAAGCTTCTGGGAACATGGGATTAAGAGATAAATTGTTTCTTTTGGTAATGATTTCTTGTACCAGGTCATAAAGCAATGTGAAAAAATCATTTTAGCATGACACAGAATGCTAATGCAGCCTTGTCCTAGATGTATATTAATAGAGAATTTCAGTGGTGATAGGAATCTTCTTTTACAAGCCATTTCAAGGCTCACATACTCTTAAGTATATTATTTGAAAATATATATATATATGGACTACAAAAGGAAAACTGAAAAAAATAGTTCTTTGTTTAAAATGTAGATTTAATGTGTTAATGATAGTTGAACCTCCAGTCTATCAAATATGTATTCTAGAAGAACAACACATGTGACTAATTCTGTATACTCCATTTTTTAGACTTTTACAGCACTTCTCACTGACTACTTACTGTATTGTGTATTATTGTATCATTTCATTACACTGTGCTTTGTTGACTGTGCCAGGCTGCTGTTTTACTCACGGGATTAATAACATAAATATCTATCTAAGCAGTTTTGAACACAAGACCTACAGTATGCCACATGTCCTCTATGCATACATTGGGCCAATTAAAACATTGAAGTAATATATAAAATATGTCTTGTGTTCTAGCAATAATTATCACACTAACCTTAAACCAATTACAGATGCAGCCATTCAAAGTGCATGGCACAGACACGTACCGGAAGTAATTGGCTACAGCCTCGCGCATCGTGACATGCGTTGACGCAAAATACCGCGGTATGTGATTGGTTGACTGACAGGGGCACTCGTGGTGCGTTGGTCAGTCGTAGAAAGATTTAAATGTCTTTACTGTGCCCGTTTTAGTATTGAATATTTATATGGAATTTTACTACTGAAGGGAAATCTTAGTAGCTGAGCATAAAAAGAATAGGAGCATACTATAACGCGTGTGAAGGCTATAAACGATATTAATTTTGGGAACATAAACATACAGTATATGGCTGGTCTTGGTACTTTAAAGAAAAAATACACACCAGTATTCCATTTCTCCCTAAACATTTAAGGCATCAAAGTCTTTAACTAACGTGATACCGGAGTCAACAAGCATACTTTTAGAATTTGATTAAAAGGAAATATAATATGGCGTCGTGTATCTAAAGAAATTAATAACGATATAATTATATTCATGTACCGCAACACAAGAATAGTACACGCTGTACGATGTCTGTTGATAATGTTTGTAGGGCTTTTTCAACACTCCTCATGCGACCTTGCAGGTGGCGCTGTAGGTTAGGTTCCTGACTCCCACATCACACGTTGCGTGTTCGAATCCAGCTGGAGCCATGACTTTTTTTTTAACAAACATTTCTTTGAGAAAATAAAACATTTCCCTGGGTCAGAGATTAAATAAAACTTCACTCGCACCAAACAAATGTATATTTCTAAATATCACAACATTGATCGAATTTAAGTCATTTTAATAACAATGAATAGTCATCTATGCGTTACAATATAAACATTTATATTGATTTAAATCGCGTTTAAATCGCCTTTATTTAAAACCCATAAATAAAGCTGATACTGTTTGGACTTTTAATTATTTAAAACTGTATTACAGCAGCACAATGCACAATGCAACGTAAATCGCTATCTTTGTCTTCTGTGTAATAATGTTCACCTCTCTGTCCAGCAAATTAACAATAGTAATAATAATGAACTTTATCGTATATGGCGCCTTTAAAGGTGGCTCCTCAAAGCGCTTTACAGGTTAAAAACAATAACAACAATACTGTTAGGCTGGGCAAACGATTTGAGATATAATGATGTGTTCCAGCTTAGACATTAACGAAGAGCATAACACGTGGCGGCGTAGCGGTCGGCTGTGGCTTTCCCATCTACTGTATTACCGATGCACTGCAAATACAATCCCCCTCTCTGCAGGAGTGCTGGCTGTGACTAATTGAACCGGTTTCACAGGTATAAGTAGAAGGGGGTGAGATTTCCAGCGAAAGACACCTCCTCCCTTCAAAAACCCAGTAAGTACAGTACTTACTTGTTAAGAAAGCTAGGCTCCTCAATGAAATCGCTTTAACATGCTAATGCGTTGGTCCGTGCGTGGCAAGCTTCTAATGTCTCCCGACTACGGCGAAAGGAACCCTTCTTTCATTGGAAGACAATGAACATATTCTAGCCCTAAATGAATTAATAGCAAACGTGGTTTACATAAAAGACATTTTTCCAATAAAGTTTAGCCTTTGTCACTAATGAAACCACTAAATAAAGACATAAATATAGAAATCTTAAGATTTTTAAAATACATGACTTTGCTAAAATTTATTTAAAAATAAAAACGATTACAAATGCCAGCGGAGAGAGAGAACAGGGGAGGGATGTTGGTTTTGCATAAGGGACGGGGCTATGGAAATGAGGTCTATTTGGGAATGTGGAGTTACATGTTCTGGCTGTTTGTGAATTATCGTTGTTGAGTATGGAGTGTTGAGGTATTGATTTTGTGTCATGCTTTATGTTGAAAATTGAGGTGGATTTTGTTTATGTTAAAGAGGATAAACTGAGATTGGAGGAGGGTTTGGTTTTGCATAAGGGGCGGGGTTATGATAATTGGAGGAGTTTGCGGGCTATTTTTGGTTTGTATTATGAATAATAATAAGATTTTGAGATTTGTTGATAATTGGAGGACGGTTTTGCTTTAATGGTTTGATATATTTGATTTTGTATTGTGGTTGTTATCTTTGTTTTTGGTTGGTATTATGTGTATATGGTTGTATTTGTTGGTTGGTCATTATTATGGTTATTATGTTTATTTTGTCATTTTTGATTATTGGATGTGTAGCGGCAATGCTTGTTAATAAGACAGAATTAAGCGTTGGTATGCTCCTAAAGGGGGCCCCATCTAACCCTCCATCTCTGTGGTGCAGCCACAGAGAAAGAATTCATGCAGGCTGATTTAAGATGTTTTCTTTTGATAAGAAACAAGCTCCCAGACGGGGATGCAATTAGCTAAGCCTGGCTATCATGATCAATGGTCATCCATTAGCGTCTATCAGTCTAGGGAGTGCCGAATGGACATCTGAACTGCATTCCTAAGTGTCAAGAGTAAGTGACTTATATCTCACCTTGACCAACCAATCAGGGACTGGCAGGGCGTGGTAATACCACGTGGGTCTCCAATGCCCGCCAAACTCTCAACCAATCAGCACACATCTGGGTCTTGATCAAAAAGGGAGCGCAAGCTCAGTTCTGGGCTCTCCTTGGCCGTTTTTGCGCATCCTCAGAGACAATCACGTGACAACTGCTGTTGTCTGCAAGGGGACTTGGACTTTGTTCTAAGTGCGAGGCCGAGGATCCCGTACGTACTCAGAATTCTACCAACGTGAATGCTCCGCTTGATCAACGGCAGCCTACAGTTGGACCCTCGTCGACAACCTGAATAGCTTATTCAGAAGCAGCGCTGGACCGGGATCGAACCAGTTTCTTCCCAGGCAAAAGAGTGACTTGTGAGGACTCGCGGTCACCCTCTGTGCATAGAGACTTTCTACTAGCCAGCCGGACTGCTGGTAGATCCCCTCGGAGCAACGACTGCCCTCCGAATCTAACTGCGCGTCGCAGTTAGATTCCTCCTACTCCGAGCTGCACCTCGACTGGTTGGCCGGTAGCCAGAGGACGCCGACACAACGCCCATTGGACAACCGCTGGAACAGAGGCTGCAACAGAGCCTGTCAGCTGGTTTGGTGTTCGTGCCGGGAAATTCCAATACACAGTGGATAAGTAAACCCCATGTTCTTGCGTCTCAACACAAGTTGTTATCAATTTAATTCATGAGTAATGTATTTACTTCCGAGTTTAGAGTAACAGTGGGTAATAACACTGATTAGCGATTTGGTAACCGAACGATATATATTGACATATATTCTCTGTTGTGTATCTCTTTGTGTTTGCATCTCTTCGAGATTATATACCTTGTATATTGATAACCCTCACAGTAAGGTCTGCCGCTCGTATCCAGGCAGACTAGTATATGTTTGGTGCACAGTTTATATTAATAAATGTATCTCGTGTATTGAACACGTGTGTGTGCGTTGTTAGTTGTTCTGACGATTGATTTTCTAAAAGCCCCAACGAACAACCTCGTGATTACTGCTACAATTAATAATTGTCTCAGTAAACCCATCAAACCACTACAGATGTAATAATCAAAAGAGAGAAAGAGAGAGCGAGCGCCTTCTTTTTACTTTTGTAACCAAAGGGCCTTGCAGATCAGATTCCCTTCCCTCTACGGAAATACAGACACATGTTTTCACAGTTTAGAAGCCGCTATTCAGACGCAGGCGAGCAGCCCCTAGATAAAATATCAACTTTATTTAAACTCCAACGAAAGTATTAATGGTTTTTAATTACCATACTCTTATGGAACATGCCACCAGCCATCTGCATTGAACGATTAAAAATAAAAATGATTGCGATTGGCACTTCTGTAGCTTTTTCACGAAACCTCCTTTTTCACGAAACTCCCAACAGAGCTGTTCAACCCGTTTTTATCGGGCACCTCTTTAAAGTATATAATATCGGGCTGCTGTAACAGTTTTAAAAAAAGTCTACACAGTATCAGCTTATTTATGAGTTGTAATTTTTTTTAAAAGTCCAAAACTGCACTCAAAATGCAATTTAGCTCTTTCTGGCAAGAGGAGACCCCCAAATTAATAATGTAACATGCTATTGTTTGTGCATGAACATAGTTACTGTATACTGTTATTTCTTTAGATACGCGATTCCATGTTATTTTTTAATCCCTGGCTGGACCGGGAGTCCATAAGAATTGAGTAATAGGTTTCATTGCGCTTTGACCGATCGTCTTTAAATCAATTGTTGATTTAAAGGTTGACAGTAAATGTTTATATTGTAACGCATACTGTACAGCCTCTATTTCTCTAAGAGGGGGGTGAATGCACTACAATAGATTAGCATACTGTAGAGGAAAACAGTTTAGGCATCGTTGATATGAGGACTTTTGAAACCAAATTTCCCAAATTGAATATGTGCTTTTCTATATTTATTGTCAATTGATTGTCCATAGTATTGCTATTCTAAGCAAGGAGCGCTTCACCCTGCCTGCTGTGGGAAGAGGTGGCTTATTCCTTCCCTGCCTCACCGAGGGCAGACCCTGCCAGGCCCTCGTCAACACCGGTTCGACCATCACCCTGCTGCGGCCTGCTGTCCTGCCGGGCACCGAGAAACTGATTCATTCCCCCTGCCCCACCAACTCTCGCCGCCCAAGTCAAGGCAACCACCCACCTGCTGCAACCAGTCCAACCCCAGGATACAGTCCTCACGGACTGGGGCAAGGTACTGTAAGAGGGGTGTTTCACCCTCGCAGCCCCAAAGTGCATGGTGAGCGCCCTGGGGGTCCGGCTGCCTTGGTGCCCGGCAGGATATAAGGCCGCAGCAGGGTGATGGTCGAACCGGTGTCGACGAGGGCCTGACAGGGTCTGCCCTCGATGAGGCAGGGAAGAAATAAGCCCCGGCTGTGGCCAACCCTTCCCACGGCAGCAGGTGGGGTGAAGCGCTCCTTCTGGCTTTCCGGAGTGGGGATAGAGTCACTCAAGGGCGGCCTTCCCCTCTTTAGGCCACCCCACTCCCGTTTCCTGATGGCCTCCAGAGTTCCCGGGGCTCCAGCGCCCGGTACTCCCGTGCGATGTGTCCCCTCTCCCCACAGCGGTGGCAGATGACCAGCCATCGTCGCTCCCCCAGCATCTCCTCCTCCCCATCTGATTCCCCGTGCGCCCCTCCGTTGGTGCCCATCGGTCTACTCGAATACGACATCAGCCTGCTCAGCCAGAGCCAGAGGACCGGCACGGCCAGCATCACGTGGCACTGCGCCTCAGTCAGCGCCAGGGCCCAGAGGAACACCTGGAGCGCTATCTCCCGGTGGGCCTCCTCCGGGAGAGTAGGGTAACCCTGGCGGGCTAAGTAGGCCACGTTTGCGGCTGTTACCTTCAGTGTTACCTGGATACCTCTTTATTTAGAACTCACTCTTCCCCCTGCCTGTCTGGCTTCTTTTAATCCTTCTATGCCTGGATTGCAGCAGGTAAAATATTTTTCCAAGAAAAAAAGAGAAATTAAAAAAAGTGAAATTTCACCAGAGCCCCTTCTCGTGTCTAATTTTTAGTTTAGAAGGATTCAAGCTGGATTTTGGATGAAAGGCAGCAACCTTAATCAAGCCCAAATCATATTGAACCCATTCAGAGCCTACATTACATTTTAGCGTTTCATTCTGTGCAGAAGACCCTCACACCTGAAGAACGCTTGCGTTTTCTCCTCTTTTAAGCATGTGTACAATGCTGTTATACAATTTAAAATAATTAAAAGTTTAAACAGTATCAACTAAACTCCATTAATATAAGTATAAAGTGGTATTAAATAAATACAGCTTTTTAGTATAGATTACACTTTTCTAAAATGTATTTAAAAAATAAAAATGATTACTAATCTAATCTTTCCACGTTTGATCCCAAAATCCCAAGAAAAATAAATCTAAACGGGGAGAAAGCTATGCTGAAAGTTTATTAATATACTTAGAAGACAAAGATAACAATTTATGCTGCATTTGTCTGATTGTGAATCAAAAAATACATTTAATTAACTGCTCTCGGTGACAGCTGACAATCCTCCATACACTCAAGTGAAAAATTAGTAATGCCACTGTAAACGTCGTATTTACAATTTGTTGATAATAGAAATGTTAAGTTCTCTTAAGCTTTGTGAGGCAGCAAAAGGCAGCAAAAGATTCGAACACCCTATATTGTAATGAGCTGCTGAGCTGAGAATGGGTTATGTTCCTGCTGTCAGAGGGGATGGAAAGTGCCCGTGGTCATTTAATTAGTATTACAATTCTCACTGATTCCCTTGCAAAGATACGGACATAAGAATATTCATGCGTGGTCAAAAAATGGCATTAAGCACTTAAAATTAATACGGTTAATAAGAGTAAACTGTAACATGCTGTAACAAGATCAGCTAAACTGGGATCTATCGCTTACGCCTGAAATTGGAGTTGCAGTGAATAGCGACTAATAAGTCTGTCTTTCTGTGGGGAGAAGGGAATCTGATCTGATCTGCAAACCTCCAACAGAGCTGTTCAACCGGTTTTTGTTGGGCACCTCAAGTGTCAGGTGTAAGCGATAAATATATTTACCTGAAAAGCTGTACAACGCAAGACATTTCGTTACTCTAGGTTTCGTGAAAAAGCACATTGTGCTGCTGTAATACAGTTTAAAATAATTAAAAGTCTAAACAGTATCAGCTTATATATGGGTTGTAATTTGTTGTAAAAAAGTCAAAAACCGCACTCAAAATGCAATTTAGCGCTTTCTGGCAAGAGGAGACACCCAAATTAATAATGTAACATGCTACTGTTTGTGCATGGATATAGTTATAGTGCTATTTCCTTAGACACGTGATTCCATGTTTTATTTTGAATCCCCGGCGGAACCGGGCATCCATAAGAATCAAATACTGTAATAGGTTTATTCCATGCTGAAAATAAAGAAGAAAGAAAACACATTCCATAAGAATCAGCGCCTTAAAATAGCACATTTAAAGGTGGCTTCTCTTAACGCTTTACAGGATAAAAACAACAATAACAACAACAATATTTGACAGATCGTCTTTAAATCAACTGTTGATTTAAAGTTTGACAGTAAATGTTTATATTGTAACGCATACAGCCTCCATTTCTTAATAAACATGTAGCCTAAGAGGGGGGCTCTGCTCTCACAATCCTCCATATACTCAAGTGAAAAATTAATAACGCCAATGTAAACATCGTATTTACAATTTGTTGATAATAAAAATGTTAAGTTCTCTAAAGCTTTGTGATAGTTTACCCATTGTTATTAAATTGACTTGGATTCAAACATGTTGTGATATTTAGAAATATAAAAGTCAATTAATTGTCCATTTCTATATTTATGTTTTTATTTAGTGGTTTCATTAGTGACAAAGGCTAAACTTTCTTGGAAAAATGTCTTTGCTGTCTTGCTGATAGGTTAAGCTTTCGAAACACAGCCCCAAAGTCATTTAACTGATTTTTCACCCTGTTACGTTGGTTAAATGCAATGATCACAAGCACCACCATGGTAACTGGGATGTGTAGTTTTTAATTCAGTTTGAATTATAACTGTACGTACTGTCTTCATATTTGGCCAGGGCTTTAAAGAGAGGGCGCACCAAAAATATTCGGTGCCGTCCTCTCCACTTTAAAGGTATCCCCGTGCTGGAAGAATTTCACCTCGTTTGCCCAGTGAACATATAGGCACATCCCGGAATTTTGACTTCACTGTGTAATAAAGAAATTTTAAAGACTACTTAGCGTGGATAAAAAATCTTGGATTCCCATGGACAGTATCTTATACAGTACACATATCTTTTTCTATTGTCTTTGTATATCTCTTGAGGATCCTTGTGATATTTTGAGCTCTCATTGAATGATAAAAGTGTCGCAGTTTAAATAATTTTCGTTGTTAGAAATTATGAAACGCTCTGTTAAAAGCAAGGGAGTTTTTATATCTGTTATAGTAAAAGAAAATGCCTGACGAACTAGGGATTGAACAGTTTTTCAGTGCTTGTACAATCGATGAAAATGTTCAAATAAATGTGCTAAAGAAATAAACAAAAAAGTTATTCCTTTATCATATTGGCTAGCTAATGTCCCATCCTTGTGAGTTAGATCAACGGAATGCTGTGGTGGGTGTTACTTTTTGTCGATGAAAAAATAAAGTCGTTACAAATAGTGTGGACCAGCGTAATACTTTGAGTTTTACTGGTAGAGCTCATACAGCTGTGTCTGGATATCTTGGTCAAATATTCGGCTAGTGTATATTGCCTGTTTGGGGTTCTGTAGCATTCCTCACGGCTGGGCAGCTTGTTCCCCCCTCCCGCTGTTTAGGGAGAAATTGAGTATTGGTGTGTATTTTTTCTTTAAAATACCAATAACAGCAACATACAGTTTACATAATATGTTTAAGTTCCTAAATTAATATCGTTTATGACCTGTATGACCTTCATTATGCTCCTCTGCGTTTTCTGTTTAGCTACTAAAATTTCCCTTTTTTGACCGGGGCGGGGACATTCGGGAATGTGAGTCTGATTAAGAATGAATAAAAGCATTTTATTAAAAACGCGTTTGCGTTTGTCTGGGTGCTGACAAAGTAAAAAACAATGAAAAACTGTGTGTATGTCTCTCTCTCTCCGCTGGTGTTTGTTATCGTTTTTATTTTTAAATACATTTTAGCAAAGTCATGTACCATAAAAGTATGGTAATTAAAAACCATTAATACTTTCGCTGGAGTTTAAATAAAGTCGATGTTTTCTCTTTTTGGCTAGAATTGACTAGCCATGAGATAAACAATACTTTGTCATTAAACAACCTTATCATAAGGCGCATTTATGAGCAATCTTATTTCTTATTTCTGAACATTATTATGCAGAAGACAAAGGTAGCGATTTACGTTGCATTGTGCATTGTGCTGCTGTAATACAGTTTAAAATAATTAAGTCTAACCAATATCAGCTTATGTATGGGATGTAATTTAAAAAGTCAAAAACCACACACAAAATGCAATTTAGCGCTTTCTGGCAAGAGGAGACCCCCAAATTAATAATGTAACATGCTACTGTTTGTGCATGAACATAGTTACTGTATACTGTTATTTCTTTAGATACGCGATTCCATGTTTTTTCTTTAATCCCTGGCGGAACCAGGCGTCCATAAGGATCAAGCTATAGGTTTCACTGCGCTTTGACAGAAACCAAATTATATTGTTATTAATTTCTTTAGATACGCAATTCCACATTATAGTCCCTATTAATCAAATTCTAAAAGTATGCTTGTTGACTCCGGTATCAAGCGTATTCGCAGAAAAGCTTAAAACTACCACTTTTTATACACGTTATTTCACGTTAGTTAAAGACTGTGATGCTTAAAATGTTTAGGTAGAAATGGAATACTGGTGTGTATTTTTTCTTTAAAGTACCGAGACCAGCCATATACAGTTTGCATACTGTATGTTTATGTTCCAAAACTAATATCGTTTATGGATTTCACACACGTTATGGTAAAATTCCATATAAATATTCAATACTTAAACGGGCACAGTAAAGACATTAAATATACATATACATACTGTATACAGTACAGTATAAATGTTCCTAAATCAATATCTTCTATGAGCATGTGAAAGGCATGGTGAATGTGGACCAGGGCAATACTTTGAGTTTACAGCTTGTCCAAGGTCATTCATTATACTGTAAATACTATTAGTAATATCTTCGGTAAAGACTTTGATGGCGACAGCTCAAATATGAGAGGTTGAGCTTTATTAGTTCCACCTTGCGGAAATTCAGGATACTATTATTTTATTTGCGGTATCATGCGGTTTCATGCGGCGCTATGCGAGAATATACGGTATTAATACCGTAACTTGCGGTATACTGCGTCAAGTGCACTGGAAAATAATGCGGTATTGCCCGCTTGTTTTGAATGGCTGCATCTGTACATCCTCTGAAAACACAATCAGATTAATATTGTTACAGCTGTAGGTGACTATGAATGTGTTTAAAAAGAATCTCGAAGCAATGGGTAATGCCTAGCTGGTGTCAGCATTTTTAGCTTCAAGGCAAAGGGGATGTTTGCTACGATGCAGGGGGTCCAGATTCAGTGATCAAATAGAACGTAAAGTTTACCTTTGTTAATTAAATTCTGGGTAAATGATTAACTGTCAATATACAGATGCAGCCATTCAAAATGGGTGGGGTATTTCGCGGCATACCCCGGTGGGCGTGTCGTGGTATCACACAGTATCACGCGGTTAATCGCGTCATTTGACGTCATGCCGGAAAGTATCCGGCATCACCTTGTAAAACCGCCAGGGGGAGCTTAACCTCTCATGTACAGCATTTGAGCTTTTAAATTTGAACTGTGTATTACAGCATGTTAATCATCAGTCATTAAAATGTTGGTATATTTTAAGAAAGCAAGATTGCTCAGTTGGACAAAAGTACACAACCTACCTTTATCAGAAATATTTATGCATCAAAACCTTTACCGAAGATATTACTAATAGTATTAAATGACTATAGCATATGAATGACTTTGGACAAGCTGTATACTCAAAGTATAATTTATTTAGCACATTTGTACAAGCACTTGGAATCTGTCCAAGCCCTACTTTGTCAGGCATTTTGTTTTACTTCAACGGGCATAAAAACTCCCTTGCTTTTAACAGGGCGTTTCATAATTTCTAACTACGAAAATGATTTAAAATGCGACACTTATCATTCAACTAGAGCTCAAAATATCACAAAATATCACAATCACAAATATTTCAAGAGCACAGCAAAGACTGTATTAAAAGATACTTGTATGAGATACATGAGAATCCAGGCTTTTTTATCAACGCTTTCTTTTCCGTATACCAGATATTATGGAACCACTTCAGAAGGGTGTCAGCCAGTCAGATTCCAGGAATCGGTACTTTAAAGGAAAAATACACACCGGTATTCCATTTCTCCCTAAACATTTTAAGCATCGAAGTATTTAACTAACATGTGAAATAGCGTGTGAAAAAGTGGTAGTTTTAAGCTTTTCTGCTAATATAATATGGAATCGCGTATCTAAAGAATTTAATAACGATATGATTATATTCGTGTACTGCGACAGGGCTGTGTAGGGCTGTTTCGCCTCTCTCTTCATGTGACTTCCCTTGTAGCCCACTGGTCTACGTGCCCGATTACCAACCCACGGCTTGTGTGATCAAATCCAGCTGGTGCTAGACTTTTCTTTTAACAAACATTTCTTTGAAAAAATAGAGTAGCAATATTATGGACAATCAATTGACTTTTATATTTCAAAATATCACAACATGATCGATTCTAAGTCATTTTTGATAACAATGAATAGTCACCTTCTTCCCTTCTGACAATGGTCCCTGCTTCTGCTTCCTGCTTCTTCCGCTCTTCGGCCTCTGCCCGGGACGAATGTATATTTTGATATTTACACCCGGCGCGGCACCGAGGGAGTGTCTGCATTTATAACTTAGTTTTTAAAATTAGTCAAGCAATATGAAGCATCTCCTTTTACTTTTAAGTCCCTTAAATACATTGATCACAGCTTTCTCACCACTTAAGATTACTTTTTGATACCATCCTTACACAAAGCAGAAACTTTCCGATGACATACAGTACAAGTGGAAAGATTACAGATTTTAATCATCTTTAATTTTGTTACGTTATACGTTTTAGGAACGTTTCATCTAAACAAACACCACAAAACTATTCTCGATTGTATTTCTGAATGTTATGTTACACCTACAGTAGTTCACTGCTTTAAATACATCGAATTAAGAAAGTTAGGTGTAGCACTTTAGATCTTTTTTTCTGAACCAGGGAAAATCTGATCATGTTTCTCTATAACAATAATAAAAAAACTTTATTTTACATATCACCTTTAAAAGTGGCATCTCAAAGCAATACAGTAGATGGAAAAACATTTAAAAGGGACCAAAGTAAATACCAGACAAACGCAAACGCGTTTTTAATAAAATGCTTTTATTCATTCAGCAGAGAGTGAGAGGGACATCCAGCAGAGAGAGACACACACACTGGTTTCCATTGACAAAAGTAATTGTTTTTTTTCAATTCCTCTTGCTTAACAGGAATGTTTTGTTTGTGGACAGACTGTTAGACTAGAGGAAAAGAGCGCCTCCTTCTACGAAGCATTTCGTTGATCCAATCACGAATTCTTTTCCAGTCGCACAAAGTAAGGGTTGAGAATCTCCGATTCACCATGCTACTAATGGTTTCCCGGAGATTGCAAGGCAAGGCACTTTAGCCTCTGGACCCATCGGAATTTACAGACGTGGTCCACCCCCAGTAAATTTCAAAAGTCACAAGATTTCGAAACATGAGGGCGGCGTAGCAGTCGGCTCTTGCTTTCCCGTCTATGCCGATGCACTGCAAGTACAACCCCCCCTCCATCTCCTTAGTGATGGGTAACAGTTGTATATCTGGGAGAATTATTCGTCCCACTGGCGTCTGTGAATTCCGCTCTGTAAACGGTGCTTCCTGGGGGGAGATAGACAGCAGGGACAACATCAACAAATTCCTGCGCGGCGGTGAGCGGAGAGGCCGGGATGGAGTGTCCTGAGGCGGTGTGTGCTCTGTGGGGAGCAGAGCTTCTGCCAGGCATTGCAACCTGCGCGGCGGGGAGAGGCACTTTTCGGGAGACAGCTGCTCAACTGTTTGACTGCTGGAACATACTGTCTCCTTCCTCTGCATTTTCAGGAGTGTCTCTAGCCTCCCAATCCTCCCCAGTAATGCGTAGTACTGCTCCCGCTGCTGCCGAAAAGTCTCCACACAGGTGCTGCTTCTACAGGTTGGCACCCTGGCCAGTGGCCGAGAGCAGAGACCCACAGCCTTTGGCAAAATAACATAATTCATGTAAGAAATAAAGTCACACAGTAGTATTCATCAGTAGCGGTCATACTGTCCTGGTGGTAGATTTCGAAGATCGTTTCGCCCGTGCGGTGTTTTCTTGAAGAACAGGCTACAAAGAAATAATTATAATTGAATTTAAAATTCAAAACAGCAATAATACCTTGTAATATGCGCTGTAATCGCGTTTTTCAGATGAAGTCTGCTGTCTTTGCTTACCCTTCGCTCTTTGGAAGCTGGGGCGGCAGAAGCACCCCGTCTCTTCCCGTAAAAGGTCTTGGTCTCCATACTGTACTGTGGTCGCTGTAGTGCAGGTTCGCAGTTTTTTTTTGTGATGGGTGCTCACCCAATACCTTGGTGTATTTATGCTATATTCACATGTACGGCTAGAATGTTCATTGTCTTCCAATGAAAGGCGGGTGCCTTTTGCCGAAGTCGGGAGACATTAGAGGCTTGCCACACCCGGACTGTTAAACCAACTCATTAGCACGTCAAAGCCCATTGAGGACCCGGGCGCAATAGTTGTTTTGTCCCTTGATTTACTGATCTGCATGAATTATGGAAATCGAGTTCCTGCTCTTTGCAGACGACCTGGTCCCACTGTCGCCCACAGAACAGAGGCTGCGCCAGAACCTGGCACTGCTGGAGCAGCACTGTCAGACCTGGACGCCGACAGTCAATCTGGACAAGACCAGAGTTATGGTTTTCCAGAAAAAAGCCAGACCTCAGGGAAACAGGTACAAATTCACACTTAACAACACATTAACACCTAACAACGGGAGCAGGGACGAATTAGGCCAGTACCCACTATTGTTAAACATACAGAAAAGAATATTAAAGTATTGAAGTATTGGCTTTAGTATTAGCCATAAAGAACATTAAAGTGCCCCTTTTCCATTCACCAGGTGCCTGAGCCGCTGTGTCCTATCTTCTGACAGTCGCCGTTGTGAATGTCTTTAGAGTGTATCTTATTTTTAGTACTATATTTTTGTATTATATTCCCTATTAATCAAACTCTAAGAGTATGTATCGGCTTGTCCCCTCCTCCCGCCCCTCTCTGTGTACAGTAGAGCCTCCTGTCCAGCCAGCACATGTCCACAGACATTCACAACAGCGACATATCATAAAACGTTTGCACATATAGTTAAATTATTAGTTGTTTTTCAGGAAGTTAAAAAAAACACTTGAATTACTTATCCAGTCTCTCGAAATAAAGTTATTTTTCAAGCAATGCAACAAACGTCGGGCAATGTGTTTTTTTTAATCCAACATTGACAGCCACATCTTAAATCTTGTCAGTCAGCTCCTTTTTCTCTATTTGAATTGTGGCTTACACATCGCACGACTTTAAAAGCTAGAAAGACAGGTTTCGATTCACATTAGCTGGCGAGCCTTGTTAACAAAAAAACAGACAGTACACAGGGAGGGGGAGGTCAAGCGAGACAGAGAGTTTTTTACCCTCTGTCTAAAAACCCAAATAACCCGGGGCAGAGACTCTGGGGGGATCATTGCGTGGTGCAGAGCGGAGCTCAGTCAATTCTTTTGGAATGTGTTTTCTTTCTTCTTTTTTTCAGCATGGAATAAACCTGTTACTTGATTCATATGGATGCCCGGTTCCGCCGGGGATTCAAAACATTTTTTTTTTTTAATCGGGTATCAAAGGGAATAGCAGTATAACCCTGTTCATGCACAAACAGTGGCATGTTACATTATTGATTTGGGTGTCTCCTCTTGCCAGAAAGCTCTAAATTGCATTTTGAGCGCGGTTTTTGACTTTTTTTAAATTGCATTTTGAGTGCGGACAGCACATGCAAGGGTTAATTGCACAATGGCTGCTGGACTTTCTTATCGAGAGACCACAGGTGGTGCGGATAGGCAATAAAACATCAACACCACTCACCCTGAGCACTGGAACCCCACAAGGCTGCTGTCTGAGTCCAAGGTTGTACTCCCTATTTACTCACGACTGCACAGCAAGACACAGCAACAACCGCATCATTAAGTTTGCCGATGACACCACTATAATAGGACTGATCAGTGATGATGACGAGTCCACTTACAGGGATGAAGTTGTACAGCTGCTTAGGTGGTGTCATAGCAATAACCTGGACTTGAACATAAAGAAAACGAAAGAGCTAATAGTGGACTTTCGGAGACACAGGCCACACACTCACAGCCCACTCAGTATTGATGGAACGGAAGTGGAAACAGTCACCAGCTTTAGGTTTTTGGGAATTCACATCTCTAAAGATCTAACCTGGACTGTGAACACTGACTCTATCATGAAGAAGGCTCAGCAGCGCCTTTATTTCTTGAGGTGCCTCAAGCGATGGGGGATGCCAATACATGTGTTGGTGAACTTCTACCGCTGCACTATCGAGAGCGTCCTCACCAATGGGATCACCGTGTGGTATGGCAACACCTTTTCGCGAGAAAGAAAGGCACTGCAGAGAATGGTCAATATGGCCCAGAAGATCATCGGCTGCGGTCTCACCGAGATTAAACAGCTCTATGAGGACCGCTGCCGTGGTAGAATTCTGGCCATCACAGAGGACAGTCACCACCCCGGGCATGAGCTCTTCACCCCACTGCCCTCAGGCAAGAGATATAAGAGCATACGGACACTTACCACTAGATTCTTCAATAGCTTCTATCCACAAGCAGTGAGACTGGCGAACACATTTAGCCATCCCCCTCGGACCGCACCTACACCATCACCATCTACCTCATTGTAATTTATTTATTGTACGTCTCCAGTCATTGTTTACACGTCTGTATTGTTTACATTCAAACTGTCTGCATGTTTACTTGCACATTGTCTATTGTTTGTTTGTACATTGTCTTGATGCACTGTTTGCACTTTGTTTTGTTTTTTTACACTTGTTTTACAATCGAGAGACTTTCTGTAAGTAAGAATTCCATTGTACCAGCACTGGTTACATATGGCAATAAAGTTCAAGTCAAGTCAAGAAATTTAAAATAGTCTTCTTTAGGTGTGATACAGTCTTTTAATACAGTCTTTGCTGTGCTCTTGAGGGTCCTTGTGATATTTCGAGCTCTGGTTGAATGATAAGTGTTGCAGTTTAAAGTGTCGCAGTTTATTTATGGGTTGCAATTTAGAAAAAGTCAAAAACCGCACTCAAAATGCAATTTAGAGCTTTCTGGCAAGAGGAGACACCCAAATTAATAATGTAACATGCCACTGTTTGTGCATGAACAAAGTTATACTGAGATTTCCTTAGATATGCGATAAAAAAAAATAAATTGAATCCCCGGCGGAACACATTCCATAAGAATCAGCGCTTTTACAGTATATACCGCCTTTAAAAGTGGCTTCTCAAAACGCTTTACAGGATAAAAACAACAAGAACAGCAACAACAACAATATTGTATTTCATTGCACTTTGAAAACCAAGTAATAACTTAACTATATGTGCAAACGTTTCATTTGTCGCTGTTGTGAATGTCTGTGGAGTGTATCTTATTTGCCTTACGTCCTGGTTATCTCGCTTGCCCTCCCCCCCCTCTCTCCCTCAATTCAATTCAATTCAAGGTTTTTTATTAGCATGACAGATGGGTACAATCAGTGTTGGGTATTTACTTTGCTTTGAGATTCCACTTTTAAAGGTGATATATAAAATTTTAACTAAAATAAATCAATGAAATTGCTTTAACATGCTAATGCGTTGGTGTAACAGTCCGGGCATGGCAAGCTTCCAATGTCAACTCGACTCGATTGGAAGACAATGAACGTATTCTAGCCCTAAATGAATTAATAGCAAACATGGTTTACATAAAAGACATTTTTCCAAGAAAGTTTATAATAATACGATCTATAGTTGAAATCTGAGCCTAAATATAAAGAAAAAGCATTTTCAGAGAGCAATCACGCTGTAGAAAAAGCGATTAGGTTTATGAGCAATCTAATTACCTATTCGCTTAAAACGCTATATAAAATAAAGTTTATTTAAAGATGAATTATAAGTGTCGCAGTTTAAATAATTTTCGTAGTAGGGCTTGGACAGATTCCAAGTGCATTTTTGCAATTTACGTTGCATTGTCCAATGTGCTGCTGTAATACAGTTTAGAATACAGTAAGTCTAAACTGTATCATCTTTATTTATGGGTTGCAATTTAGAAAAAGTCAAAAACCACACTCAAAATGCAATTTAGAGCTTTCTGGCAAGAGGAGACACCCAAATTAATAATGTAACATGCCACCGTTTGTGCATGAACAAAGTTATACTGCAATTTTCCTTAGATACGCGATTAAAAAAAATAAATTTTTTGAATCCCCGGCGGAACACATTCCATAAGAATCAATGCTTTTATACAGTATATCGCCTTTAAACACATATATTTAAACATGCGTTTACGATTTAAATCAAAACGCGATTCAAATCAATATAAATGTTTATTTTGTAACGCATAGGTGACTATTCATTGTTATTAAAAAGACTTAAATTCGATCATGTTGTGATATTTAGAAATATAAATTTGTTTGGTGCGAGTGAGGTTTTATTTAATCTCTGACCAAGGGAAACGTTTCATTTTTTCAAAGAAATGTTTGTTAAAAAATAAAGTCATAGTTACATGGGATTCGATCACAGACCGTGTGACATGGAAGTCAAGAACCTAACCCACAGCGCCACCGGCGCGGTCACATGCTGAGTGCTGAAAAAGCACTACAGAAACATTATCGACAGACAATGTACAGATTTGATAAAGCTGTAAATTAATGTAATTAGGCACAGAACAAGTTTACAGCACAGTAAAATAATAAATGCTGACCATGACTTTAGAAGCATAAATTACCTTACACTCAATTTAAACACAAGGAAACAGAACATAAAGCGTGTGCCAGGTGAGAGGTCCTCGTTCGAGATCACCTGATTGGAGCTACGTATTTGAACCATGCTAAGAGAGTTTGCTAATCTGTAGTTTTTAGGGAACTCTGATTTCATGAGTGAGGAATCCCTCAGTAAAAACAGCCTCTCCTGCTTAGTGCAAGTGATTTAGAATAGGGAGATAGGATTGTGGCATCCAGGTTTACAGAGAGAGAGTTGTTCATAGATTGTATTCTATTTAGTTTAAAAGGCAGATTATTCCTTATGCTGGCCTTTGTAGGCATTAAGAGTTGAATACTTGGTAAGAGTCTGGGACACTTTAGACAAGAGTTAGACATCTGGGACTTGTTGTCTGTAAACATCGACTATACATAGGGAAGCTTGTGTATTGTATGCTCATGTGTGTAGCATAGTGTGTGTCACTGTCATTATTAACATATAGTAGTATGCCTGAATTATTGCTCTTTTCATTGTGCCAGGGAACAAAGAAATCACATGCCTCTAATTATACAAACAGTGCAACTTACAAGTTGAGGTTATGATTTTTGGAAAAGAATTGGAAAGAATTGAAAAAATGATTGAAAAGAAGAAAGCTTATAAAAATGAAAACTACTGAGATATAGAGTAACTTTGAGCTGTCATGCCAGTGCTGAGAAAGGCTCACGTCCTTTGTTGCCAGGGGCCACTCAATCATTTGCATGAGCTTTGAGCCTTCCTCCAAGACCATGCAAACGAGGTCTGGATGCTTCTCATTTAGCCCAAATATTTTTAAATCGGGCAGTCAATCAAGGTCTAAATCTGCTCATTTGGCTGGCTATTTAAGGCTGCTTTCTCCACTGTGTCGGGGCTCTGTTTTCGTCTCTCAGCAACGACACCATCAAAATTTCCCTCTGTCTCTCCAGATCAACCCAAAGGAGTGACCTGAGACCTGCTTTTTGGCTCCAGCCAATCATCACACTGCAGTTCTATTTCACAACTGCTGGAGCATAATATAAGCATTAGATAGATAGATAATACTTTATTAATCCCGTAGGGAAATTGATGTGTTACAGCAGTCCAGCCCAAGACAAGCAAAACAGACATCAGAATAGTTATAAAACAAAAGACAAACAAAATAAATAAATACATAGGTGTGTGCAAAATGTGCTGATCATAGTCACTGTAAAAACAATAAAATATGTGCAAAATGTGCATAGGTTTATACAGACTGATTGTCCAAAAAGTACAATGGAGTAAACATGCTGTCCATAGAGGAGCAAATGAAGGGCTAACAGTCCTAGCCTAGGGCAGCGTTATACACCCTGACAGCCGCCGGGAGGAAAGACTTGCGGAAACGTTCCCTTGAACACCGTAGCTGGAGCAGTCTATTGCTAAATGTGCTCCGCTGCCCAGTAACAGTCCCATGAAGCGTATGAGAGGTGTTGTTCATGATGGCTGTGAGCTTGGTCAGCATTCTCCTCTCAGCCACCACCTCCATGGGGTCAAGGCTCATCCCCAGCACAGTGCCAGCCTTCTTGATGAGTTTATTGAGCCTATTTGCATCTTTTGTCATGATGCTTCTGCCCCAGCACACCACAGTGTAGAAGATGGCCGCCGCCACCACTGATTCATAAAAAAATGTGTAGCAGTGTTCCACACACACCAAAGGACCTGAGTCTCCTAAGAAAATAGAGTTGGCTCTGACCTTTCTTGTACAGGGCATCAGTGTTACCAGACCACTCCAGCTTATCATCCAGGTGTACCCCTAAGTACTTGTAGGAATGTACGCCCTCTATGTCCTCACCCTGGATGGAAACAGGGTTCAGCGGAGACTTATTCCTTCGAAAGTCAAAGATCATTTCTTTGGTCTTGCTGGTGTTAAGCTGGAGATGGTTAAGATGACACCACTCCACAAAATTGGTAATCAAGCTCCTATATTCCTCCTTCCTCCCCTCTCTAATACACCCCACAATTGCAGAGTCATCCGAAAACGTCTGCAGATGACATGTCTCAGAGTTGTACCTGAAGTCATAGGTGTAAAAGGTGAACAGGAATGGAGCAAGGGCAGTCCCCTGTGGAGCCCCAGTACTGCTAACAACCTGTTCGGACACACAGCTCTGTAGCCGTACATACTGTGGCCTGCAGGTCAGATAGTCTATAATCCAGGACAGCAGGGGAGTGTCCACCTGCGCCGCCCTTAGCTTATCTTTCAGTAAAGGTGGATGGATAGTGTTAAAGGCACTGGAGAAGTCAAAGAACATAACTCTCACAATGCTCCCCGTCTTCTCCAGGTGAGAGTTAGCTCTGTGTAGCAGATAGATGACTGCATCCTCCACTCCCAGGAGTGACCAGTAGGCAAACTGCAGGGGGTCCAGTGCTGTACTCACCAGGGTTCTGAGGTGGTCCAGTACAAGCCTTTCCAGAGTTTTCATTAGGTGTGATGTAAGTGCCACTGGTCTGTAGTCATTCAAGACTTTAGGGTGCCCCTTTTTGGGTACTGGCACCAGGCAAGATGTCTTCCAGAGCATCGGAACCTTTTCTAATCTCAGGCTGACGTTGAAGATGTACTGCAGCACTGAACCCAGTTGGTCCGCACAGATCTTTAGCACCCTGGAGCTGACACTGTCAGGACCCGCTGCCTTCCCTGCATGGAGTCTCCTCAACTCCCTTCTGACCTGGTCAGCTGTGATGGATAGGCCGAGGAGGGCAGGGGAAGATGGAGTAGGAGTAGGAGGGATCACATGATGTTGTGACTGAGGACATGAAGAGGGTGTCTGGGGTGAAGACCTGTGAGGTGAATGGACAGTGGACCCTGTATCGAATCTGTTGAAGAAAAGTTTCATCTCATTGGCCCTCTCCAGGCCTCCCTCACTCTGTTGGCCGTCGGACAACTTGTATCCGGAGATCTTCCTCATGCCATTCCACACTTCTCTCACATTGCTCTCCCTCAGTCTGTCCTCCATTTTCCTCCCATAAGCCACCTTGCTCTCCCTAACTCTCACCTTCAGCTCTTTCTGTGTTCGCTTCAGCTCCTCCTTGTCACCTGCCTGGAAAGCCCTCTTTTTCCTATTTAGGATGGCCTTCAGATCACTGGTGACCCAGGGTTTTTATTGGAGAAGCAGCGCACTTTCCTGGTGGGCACTGCACTGTCAACACAGAAGTTTAGGTAGTCAGTGATGAAAATTAGAAAATTTTAATTTTAATTTGAAGCAGAAAGCAAGAAATTACCTTAGCTACTTCATGCAAAATATTGTATGCTATCACCATCTAACATGGAATTCAAGCATAATGCAAAAACTTATTAGCCCATTATAAAGTACACAATTAAGAAAATTTAGTACGTTCCTATGTGTTGAAATAGCAGGGAAGTAGACATCACCTGATCCTAAAGGTTTATCCTAGGATGTGTAGTGTAAACCAGGTTTGGAGCTGATCCAGTGTTTCAGAAGAGTGAGAGTAGGTCTGTCACTGATAGGACAGGATGGGGCAGTATATCAAACTTTCCTTCCCTGGTTCAGCTGAGCTATTTCTTCTTCTTGTTTCTTGTTTTCGTCTTGTCTGGGCTATTTCCTTACTTCCTCACTTACAACTTTTGGTTGACTTTTGCTTGGGCGATTTATAAGCCTCAGGCAAAGACCAATTCCAATGTGTTGACTGCTTGGGTTGTTTTTGCTCTTATTTCTTTTCTTCTTCATCACTGCATTTATAAAGCACTTTTCATCTGAAATTGCTTTACATACTGTATAGGACAGGATGTACTTCATCCTGCAATGCAATGCAGCACTCACCTGGGTGACACACATCAGCCACCGTGACCCTGCAGTTCCACTATTCATCCATTCATTTAGGAATTACAGCAGACTAGCTTGAGTCTTTAATCTATTAAACATGTGGTGGGATCTCAAATGACTGCATAATCAGGACCTTGGTTTATTGTGTCAAAGGAAGACACCTTCGGTACAGCGGTCACTATAGAGGGGCAGTTGTTTGAAAATTCTTGTCCAGAGGTAAGGTTGCCATCTACTAGTTTACCTACAGCAGCTAACTGGCATTCCTTGGGGGGCTGCCATCCCAAACTGAGCACACCCAACCTTAATTAGATTCTGAGATCTGGCAAGAGTAAACTACGAGGTGGTAATGATGCTGCCAGAATGAATGTTACCAAAACAAAGCTTTTAACATTACATCAGAATATATATAATTCCACTATATACAAAGATTGTCTTTTAAGTGATAGAAAAAAGAATTGGCTTCTGGAATATATATATATATATTTAAAATTGTATCATTCCTGAACAATTTATATTTAAGTGAGAAAAATAGTATATAATGTTATCTCTAAAAGCCACACAATTTTTGCATAATGTTGGAGGATTATATAATACCATTGTGGGAGTGATCATAAATAAGAAACCTTCAAAAAAAGAACATTTTTCCCAAAAGACAGCTAAGCCCCAAACAATTATCACATTTACATGTACTATACCTCTATTATTAAGAGATTATGCACTCAGGGCTTCCTCGTAAATATGTAAAGAATGTAATCACAATAAACTCTATGTGGATTACAGAATAACTGCTGCAAAACCTACCAAGCGAATGGACAATTACAGTTAAACTGTCCTTTACAAACTAGAAGTTGCATTCCATAAGTTTTATTTTTACAGAAAAATGAAACAACATAATGGAACAAATTTTCAGCAGGTTCTCATTTCTGTGAATTGTCTGTAGCTAATAATGTTTGATCTTCTTTCTTTTGTCTCAATGCGCACAGCTGAAAATTATTTTGTTGTCTTATTGACCAGAGGACATTATATGTTCTAATTTGTTTGTGAAGTAATGAGTCTTGGATTTTGCTATTCATAATTCATTTAATATTTTCTGGTTTAGAAATACATAAAATAACAAAAAATAATATTTGACTCATGAGCAGCCTTTGGGATGATGATTTACTATGATTTTAAATGTGAAATTTCTAAACTTCAACAATTTATTATCATCCTGTGTGTGAAACTTTCCAGAAAGAAATCCTTGATGGAGAAAAACAGAAAATGACTAAACACTATACAGTAATCCAGAGCTCTCCAATAGATTACTCTGGAATCTTGCACAGCTGACCTGTTTGAAATCAATCAGTAATGTTTTTGTAAAGTTTTGACATTTGATATATAGCATGAAAAACCTTGCTGTGAGGTTTTTATACAGCAGTTGACATTGCCAAACACACACCAAGAATGATCTAAATATATGCATATGCTCATAGACTGTATATTTTTCATATATTCCATTTCTGGCTCTGCTTGATGAAAATAGTATATACTGTAGTCACATTGTAGTGTAGTTGTGAATATACAGTATACCTTCTACAGTTACTTTAAGAAAGGGAACTATTAATATTATTTATATAATAGTGAAGTCAGTATCACTACTGGAGTAAATGTGTTTATAAAGTGACAGTACTTCAAAATGTCAGGAATATGTGTGGAAGAGGTCACTGTTACTTTTTTACTTTTGACAAAAATCATACAAAATATTTTTTGTGTTACTGGCAAGAAAAAAAAATTCATTATATTGCCGATTTGTTTTTGCATTAAAATAGTTGCATTAAGATTTGAATACAGTATATTGATTAAATCTGTTATTTATGACTCATTATTGAGTTCACATTCCAAAAAAAACTGTTTTCTGAGCTTTTGCAGGTATTGTAATTTTGAAATGACACATACTGTACAAATAAATAAAATAATAAAATAATGTGTACATCTTATA